>NC_134413.1:79635299-79916398 GCF_038048845.1 Mixophyes fleayi | reverse complement strand
TCTCCCACATTCCTCATTATCCTCACTGCACCATCTCCACATTCCCTCATAATCCTCACTGCACCATCTCCACATTCCCTCATAATTCCACTGCACCATCTCCACATTCCCTCATAATCCTCACTGCACCATCTCCGCATTCCTCATTATCCTTCACTGCACCATCTCCGCATTCCCTCATTATCCTCACTGCACCATCTCCGCATTCCCTCATTAATCCTCACTGCACCATCATCTCCACATTCCCTCATTATCCTCACTGCACCATCTCCACATTCCCTCATTATCCTCACTGCACCATCTCCACATTTCCTCATTATCCTCACTGCACCATCTCCACATTCCCTCATCATCCTCACTGCACCATCTCCACTTCCCTCATTATCCTCACTGCACCATCTCCACATTCCCTCATTATCCCCTGCACCATCTCACATTCCTCATTATCCTCACTGCACCTCTCCACTCTTTCACTGCACCATCTCCACATTCCTCATTATCCTCACTGCACCATCTCCACATTCCCTCATTATCCTCACTGCACCATCTCCACATTCCTCATTATCCTCACTGCACCATCTCCACATTCCCTCATTATCCTCACTGCACCATCTCCACATTCCCTTCATTATCCTCACTGCACCATCTCCACATTCCTCATTATCCTCACTGCACCATCTCCACATTCCTCATTATCCTCACTGCACCATCTCCACATTCCTCATTATCCTCACTGCACCATCTCCACATTCCTCATTATCCTCCTGCACCATCTCCACTTCCCTCATTATCCTCACTGCACCAACTCCACATTCCCTCATTATCCTCACTGCACCATCTCCACATTCCCTCATTATCCTCACTGCACCAACTTCACATTCCCTCATTATCCTCACTGCACCATCTCCACATTCCCTCATTATCCTCACTGCACCATCTCCACATTCCCTCATTATCCTCACTGCACCATCTCCACATTCCTCTCATTATCCTCACTGCACCATCTCACATCCTCATAATCCTCACTGCACCATCTCCACATTCCCTCATTATCCTCACTGCACCACTCCACATTCCCTCATTATCCTCACTGCACCATCTCCACATTCCCTCATAATCCTCACTGCACCATCTCCACATTCCCTCATTATCCTCACTGCAGCCAACTCCACATTCCTCATTATCCTCACTGCGCCATCTCCACATTCCCTCATTATCCTCACTGCCCATCTCCACATTCCCTCATTATCCTCACTGCTCCATCTCCACATTCCCTCATAATCCTCACTGCACCATCTCCACATTCCCTCATTATCCTCACTGCACCATCTCCACATTCCTCATAATCCTCACTGCACCATCTCCACATTCCCTCATAATCCTCACTGCACCATCTCCACATTCCCTCATTATCCTCACTGCACCATCTCCACATTCCCTCATTATCCTCACTGAACCATCTCCACATTCCTCATTATCCTCACTGCACCATCTCCACATTCCTCATTATCCTCACTGCACCATCTCCACATTCCCTCATTATCCTCACTGCACCATCTCCACATTCCTCATTATCCTCACTGCACATCTTCACATTCCTCATTATCCTCACTGCACCATCTCCAAATTCCCTCATTATCCTCACTGCACCATCTCCACATTCCTCATTATCCTCACTGCACCATCTCCACATTCCTCATTATCCTCACTGCACATCTCCACATTCCTCTCATTATCCTCACTGCACCATCTCCACATTCCCTCATAATCCTCACTGCACCATCTCCACATTCCCTCATTATCCTCACTGCACCATCTCCACATTTCCACACCTACACCTCCCTTCTATCCTCTCACATTCTACACTACCTCTCTATCCTCTCACATCTACACCTACCTCTCTATCCTCTCACACCTACCTCTCTATCCTCTAACATCTATACCTACCTCTCTATCCTCTCACATGTACACACCTATCTCTCTATCCTCTCACACCTACCTCTCTATCCTCTCACACCAACCACTCTATCCTCTAACATCTACACCTACCTCTCTATCCTCTAACATCTACACCTACCTCTCTATCCTCTCACACCTACACCTACCTCTCTGTCCTCTCACACCTACACCTACCTCTCTATCCTCTCACATCTACACCTACCTTTCTATCTTCTCACATCTACACCTACCTCTCTATTCTCTCACATCTACACCTACCTCTCTATCCTCTCACACCTACACCTACCTCTCTATCCTATCACACCTACACCTACCTCTCTATCCTCTCACGTCTACACCTCTCTCTCTATCCTCTCACATCTACACCTACCTCTCTGTTCTCTCACATGTACACCTATCTCTCTATCCTCTCACACCTACCTCTCTATCCTCTCACATCTAGACCTACCTCTCTATCCTCTCACACCTACCTCTCTATCCTCTCACATCCACATCTACCTCTCTATCCTCTCACATCTACACCTACTTCTCTGTCTGCTCACACCTACCTCTCTATCCTCTCACACCTACCTCTCTATCCTCTCACATCTACCTCTCTATCCTCTCATATCTACAACTACCTCTCTATCCTCTCACATCTCCACCTACCTCTCTATCCTCTCACATCTAGACCTACCTCTCTATACTCTCACATCTACACCTACCTCTTTATCCTCTCACATCTACACCTATCTCTCTATCCTCTCACACCTACCTCTCTATCCTCTAACATCTACACCCTATCCTCTAACATCTACACCTACCTCTCTATCCTCTCACATCTACACCTACCTCTCTATCCTTTCACACCTACCTCTATATCCTCTCACATCTACACCTACCTCTCTATCCTCTCACACCTATCTCTCTATCCTCTCACTTCTTCCTCTCTATCCTCTCACATCCACATCTACCTCTCTATCCTCTCACATCTACACCTACCTCTCTATCCTCTCACATGTACACCTACCTCTCTATCCTCTCACATCAACACCTACCTCTCTATCCTCTCACACCTACCTCTCTATCCTCTAACATCTACACCTACCTCTCTATCCTCTCACATGTACACCTATCTCTCTATCCTCTCACACTTACCTCTCTATCCTCTCACAACTACACCTACCTCTCTATCCTCTCACGCCTACCTCTCTATACTCTAACATCTACACCTACCTCTCTATCATCTCACATGTACACCTATCTCTCTATCCTCTCACACCTACCTCTCTATCCTCTCACAACTACACCTACCTCTCTATCCTCTCACACCTACCTCTCTATCCTCTAACATCTACACCTACCTCTCTATCCTCTCACACCTACCTCTCTATCCTCTCACATCTACACCTACCTCTCTATCCGCTCACACCTACCTCTCTATCCTCTCACACCTACCTCTCTATCCTCTCATATCTACACCTACCTCTCTATCCTCACACATCTACACCTACATCTCTATCCACTGACATCTACACCTACCTCTCTATCCTCTCACATCTACACCTACCTCTCTATACTCTCACACCTACCTCTCTATACTCTCACACCTACACCTACCTCTATTATACTCTCACATATACACCTACCTCTCTATACTCTCACAACCTACACCTACCTCTATATACTCTCACATATACACCTACCTCTCTATCCTCTCACACCTACACCTACCTCTCTATACTTTCACATCTACACCTTCCTCTCTATACTCTCACATCTACACCTACCTCTATCCTCTCACATCTACACCTACCTCTCTATCGCTCACACCTACCTCTCTATCCTCTCACACCTACCTCTCTATCCTCTCATATCTACACCTACCTCTCTATCCTCACACATCTACACCTACATCTCTATCCACTGACATCTACACCTACCTCTCTATCCTCTCACATCTACACCTACCTCTCTATACTCTCACACCTACCTCTCTATACTCTCACACCTACACCTACCTCTATATACTCTCACATATACACCTACCTCTCTATAACTCTCACACCTACACCTACCTCTATATACTCTCACATATACACCTACCTCTCTATCCTCTCACACCTACACCTACCTCTCTATACTCTCACATCTACACCTTCCTCTCTATACTCTCACATCTACACCTACCTCTATCCTCTCACATCTACACCTTCCTCTCTATCCGCTCACACCTACCTCTCTATCCTCTCACATCTACACCTACCTCTCTATACTCTCACAACCTACACCTACCTCTCTATACTCTCACACCTACACCTACCTCTATATACTCTCACATATACACCTACCTCTCTATCCTCTCACACCGACCTCTCTATCCTCTAACATCTATACCTACCTCTCTATCCTCTCACATGTACACCTATCTCTCTATCCTCTCACACCTACCTCTCTATCCTCTCACACCAACCACTCTATCCTCTAACATCTACACCTACCTCTCTATCCTCTAACATCTACACCTACCTCTCTATCCTCTCACACCTACACCTACCTCTCTGTCCTCTCACACCTACACCTACCTCTCTATCCTCTCACATCTACACCTACCTTTCTATCTTCTCACATCTACACCTACCTCTCTATTCTCTCACATCTACACCTACCTCTCTATCCTCTCACACCTACACCTACCTCTCTATCCTATCACACCTACACCTACCTCTCTATCCTCTCACGTCTACAAAACAACAAAAAGAAACTACAAACAGAAGATAATAGTACTACAAGACAAATAATAAAAGAAAGAAAGACTAAAAAGGATAAAAAAAAAGAACTACAAATAAAACACATAAAAAAAACCTCTCTCTCTATCCTCTCACATCTACACCTACCTCTCTGTTCTCTCACATGTACACCTATCTCTCTATCCTCTCACACCTACCTCTCTATCCTCTCACATCTAGACCTACCTCTCTATCCTCTCACACCTACCTCTCTATCCTCTCACATCCACATCTACCTCTCTATCCTCTCACATCTACACCTACTTCTCTGTCTGCTCACACCTACCTCTCTATCCTCTCACACCTACCTCTCTATCCTCTCACATCTACCTCTCTATCCTCTCATATCTACAACTACCTCTCTATCCTCTCACATCTCCACCTACCTCTCTATCCTCTCACATCTAGACCTACCTCTCTATACTCTCACATCTACACCTACCTCTTTATCCTCTCACATCTACACCTATCTCTCTATCCTCTCACACCTACCTCTCTATCCTCTAACATCTACACCCTATCCTCTAACATCTACACCTACCTCTCTATCCTCTCACATCTACACCTACCTCTCTATCCTTTCACACCTACCTCTATATCCTCTCACATCTACACCTACCTCTCTATCCTCTCACACCTATCTCTCTATCCTCTCACTTCTTCCTCTCTATCCTCTCACATCCACATCTACCTCTCTATCCTCTCACATCTACACCTACCTCTCTATCCTCTCACATGTACACCTACCTCTCTATCCTCTCACATCAACACCTACCTCTCTATCCTCTCACACCTACCTCTCTATCCTCTAACATCTACACCTACCTCTCTATCCTCTCACATGTACACCTATCTCTCTATCCTCTCACACTTACCTCTCTATCCTCTCACAACTACACCTACCTCTCTATCCTCTCACGCCTACCTCTCTATACTCTAACATCTACACCTACCTCTCTATCATCTCACATGTACACCTATCTCTCTATCCTCTCACACCTACCTCTCTTTCCTCTCACAACTACACCTACCTCTCTATCCTCTCACACCTACCTCTCTATCCTCTAACATCTACACCTACCTCTCTATCCTCTCACACCTACCTCTCTATCCTCTCACATCTACACCTACCTCTCTATCCGCTCACACCTACCTCTCTATCCTCTCACACCTACCTCTCTATCCTCTCATATCTACACCTACCTCTCTATCCTCACACATCTACACCTACATCTCTATCCACTGACATCTACACCTACCTCTCTATCCTCTCACATCTACACCTACCTCTCTATACTCTCACACCTACCTCTCTATACTCTCACACCTACACCTACCTCTATATACTCTCACATATACACCTACCTCTCTATACTCTCACACCTACACCTACCTCTATATACTCTCACATATACACCTACCTCTCTATCCTCTCACACCTACACCTACCTCTCTATACTTTCACATCTACACCTTCCTCTCTATACTCTCACATCTACACCTACCTCTATCCTCTCACATCTACACCTACCTCTCTATCCGCTCACACCTACCTCTCTATCCTCTCACACCTACCTCTCTATCCTCTCATATCTACACCTACCTCTCTATCCTCACACATCTACACCTACATCTCTATCCACTGACATCTACACCTACCTCTCTATCCTCTCACATCTACACCTACCTCTCTATACTCTCACACCTACCTCTCTATACTCTCACACCTACACCTACCTCTATATACTCTCACATATACACCTACCTCTCTATACTCTCACACCTACACCTACCTCTATATACTCTCACATATACACCTACCTCTCTATCCTCTCACACCTACACCTACCTCTCTATACTCTCACATCTACACCTTCCTCTCTATACTCTCACATCTACACCTACCTCTATCCTCTCACATCTACACCTTCCTCTCTATCCGCTCACACCTACCTCTCTATCCTCTCACATCTACACCTACCTCTCTATACTCTCACACCTACACCTACCTCTCTATACTCTCACACCTACACCTACCTCTATATACTCTCACATATACACCTACCTCTCTATCCTCTCACATCTACACCTACCTCTCTATACTCTCACACCTACACCTACCTCTCTATACTCTCACACCTACACCTACCTCTATATACTCTCACATATACACCTACCTCTCTATACTCTCACACCTACACCTACCTCTATATACTCTCACATATACACCTACCTCTCTATCCTTTCACACCTACACCTACCTCTCTATACTCTCACATCTACACCTTCCTCTCTATACTCTCACATCTACACCTACCTCTATCTTCTCACACCTACACCTACCTCTCTATACTCTCACATCTACACCTACCTCTATATACTCTCACATATACACCTACCTCTCTATACTCTCACACCTACACCTACCTATATATACTCTCACATATACACCTACCTCTCTATCCTCTCACACCTACACCTACCTCTCTATACTCTCACATCTACACCTTCCTCTCTATCCTCTCACATCTACACCTTCCTCTCTATCCTCTCACATCTACACCTTCCTCTCTATCCTCTCACATCTACACCTCTCTCTCTATCCTCTCACATCTACACCTTCCTCTCTATACTCTCACATCTACACCTACCTCTATCCTCTCACATCTACACCTTCCTCTCTATCCGCTCACACCTACCTCTCTATCCTCTCACATCTACACCTACCTCTCTATACTCTCACACCTACACCTACCTCTCTATACTCTCACACCTACACCTACCTCTATATACTCTCACATATACACCTACCTCTCTATCCTCTCACATCTACACCTACCTCTCTATACTCTCACACCTACACCTACCTCTCTATACTCTCACACCTACACCTACCTCTATATACTCTCACATATACACCTACCTCTCTATACTCTCACACCTACACCTACCTCTATATACTCTCACATATACACCTACCTCTCTATCCTCTCACACCTACACCTACCTCTCTATACTCTCACATCTACACCTACCTCTCTATCCTCTCATATCTACACCTACCTCTATATACTCTCACATATACACCTACCTCTCTATCCTCTCACACCTACACCTACCTCTCTATACTCTCACATCTACACCTACCTCTCTATACTCTCACACCTACACCTACCTCTATATACTCTCACATATACACCTACCTCTCTATACTCCCACACCTACCTGTGTATAACATGCTCTGTACCTCTCGATCTTCGTAGTCTCTGTCTTTCCCTCTCATCTTTCATTTCCTTCTCTTCTTTACTTCTTCTAGTTTTCTGCTTTTCTGAGTGTTTTCACTTTGTTTTTAACCTTAGCATCTCGTTCATTACTTCTTTCATCCATTCTTTCATTGATTCATTCCTTATGCAATCACCAGTCACTTCCCTTCCTCTCCTTCCTTCTTCTTACCTTGCCTTTATCATCACTCTTCACTCTACCTTCTTCCTTTCTTCCCCCCTCTAAGCTCACCCCTTCCCGCTCATCTCCTCATTAGACACCAAGTATTAAATATCCCATTCACCCTTTCTTCGCCGTAAACCTAACATTGAGCGCAATGATCCCAGACAAGAGGCCAGCGGAAAAAAAAACCAAGTAAGATTCTCTTTCATCATTGTCAAATCCGATGCCTTCAACCCCCCGGGGAGGGGAAGCATGGCGTCTTGCCAAAGACAGCATCTGACAATCCAGCTGTTGTAATCCTCTCTCACCAGAGCAGGACTTTTAAACCTTTATATGCCAGTGAGGTTAGAGTTTTCTACCCATCCAACAAATTGCACATCGATGGGAAAAAAAAATAAAAATGATTGTAAGCTCTTGGATCTAGTAACTTTGCAGACAGTTCAAATTTATTTTCTTTGAACATCTGCAGGAGAATAGCATCATTAACCCTTTCACTTTTGCAGGTGCCCTAGGAGGAATCAAACCCTGAACACACAATCCCCAAAAATGTGCAAAACAAAAAAAAATCCAAAATTTCCTTTCCAAGAGAAACTGTACTCTAGAAAAAAAAAAAAAGGAAGCGTATTCAGTGTGTGGCATCCATTCACCACACGGCCACTGAGCACCCTTTTTTGGAAATGCAGCAAATGGCTTAGGAGATTCCCATTGGCTGCCAACAGCTGTCACTCACAGCCAGAGCTCAGGCTCCATAGGGTTTACATATATATGTGTGTGTGTATGTGTGCGAGAGAGGCAGACTAAGGGCAGAGACCGAGAGAGAGGGAGAGAGCGAGAGAGATCAGCAGCTGGTACACAGATTAGCTCAGTTGTCCAGTGTCATCATGAGTGAGGTGAGTGTCTATCTATCTATCTATCTATCTATCTATCTGTTAATGATCTTACAGCAGATAAGTTGTCTGTTGAGCACATACCTGTTCTCCCGCTGTAGACTTTCGTTTGACATTCTGAACACATTTTCATGCAGTCTTCTCTGAGATAAAAGAGTACTTGGGAGACGTATAGGAGGAAATCCTACTGCAAAGAGCTGACAACTAAGAGGCAAGATCCGTAGACCGCAGTGCAAGTAAAAGAGAGTGGTGGAGAGAGGGATAGAGTAGAGGTATTTGTCCCAGACTCCAGGAATGGTTTAGGTGCCAGAGGTTGAATTCTAAGATCCAGACTGGTTGCAGGGAGGTCTAAATAGAAAATTATAAGGAGGATGAGAGAAGTGTAAGCTGGGAACTAAAGCAAGGATACACATTAGGAAAAAGGAAGAAGACAGGAGAAGACGTGTGTTTGACCACAGATAATTATATATATATATATATATATATATATATATATATATGCAAATGTGTAGCACGATGGAAAGTAGACAGACAAGCGAGGATAAGGATGGCACCAATACTGTGGGTAGACTGATGTTTGACGCTAGTGTAAGATTCATTGATGATATACTTTATACTTGGGTCATACAAGATTAGATAGTAAGCTTATGGATCAGTTCTTTCCTTTATTGTAACCAACATTGGTATGCTTCATGTCTCCGCTTTACAAATAAAAGTTATAACAATAGTATACCAATGTAGATTCATCTGTGGATATTTGTCACCAAATACAGGATTTTATATTGTTTTGTTACCCTGCGGCTACTTATAAGCTGGGAAGTCTGTGTGAATCTGTGATTTGGGTCCGATGTGCGTTCATGTTGCCTACACTGGCAGATTTGCAGCACTAAAAGACTATAGTGTAGTGTCAGGTATTATTAGATATATAGCCTGGCTCGTGGTTAGATTTATGTTCCCTCCTGCACTCTGGAAGCAGAAGGGTTAAGATGAGAACATTCTGCATGGCTGCCCTGGGATTTAACAAATGCATTCTTTTTTATTTTTCCATAGAAATGTCCTTTTAACCCTTCACGTTCCCAGTGCGTTATCCAGAAAGGCTGCAGCTTACCGCTGTTAAGAGTCTTGGCAGTAATCTACGGTGGGTCCCCATAGCCACGGGGGATTGACCCGGTCACATAGTGACTGGCAGTTTAACAAGACGGCACCAGTCACTTTGTCATAAAAACCGCTGCGATGAGAGGGGAAAGTTTTACTGAACGGAGGTGTCGTGCCCGGGGGGGGGGGGGGGGTGAAAGGTTTGGACGAGGAGGGCAGAGCGGTGGGATGAGACTGTCGTAGGATTCGGATGGTCTTGTAGAGACTGAGACTAATTAATTGATGCGAGAGGAGAGTGGATTACGGTTCGGGGGAGATTAGCATTGTGTATTAAGAGGGCAATGAAGTTGGGGGGTGAACAAATGATGGGATGAGGGTGTAAATTTTGAGAATGTTTGGGGGAAGATTTGAAGTATGAAGGATAAGAGAGACATAATAAGAAAAGATTGGAATGTGGTATTCGGTGTGAATAAGAGAATATTACTGGGACAGCGTTTAAAGGACGATGAAAACGTCAAACTGAAATGCTTATATATGAAGTTACAATGTCCTTGACTTTACAGCTCAGTTGTTAAATGTCTCCTTCCATCATGAACAGTAAAAATACACATTCCACAGCTTTTAAGCCAAGGCTAAAAGAAGGACTATATAAGTCAAAAAGCATAAATAGCAAAGTAGAGTGTGTCAGTTGGTTCCCTATAAAGGTACTGCTCATGCTTCTGTGTATGAAGCTATCTTGAGAGGGTGTCTCTATGGTCCAAGTGGCTGTAAGTCTGTCATTCAGACTCAGACTGCTGCAGAGATCCAGAGTGATGCAAGATAGAGAACCTCCTGTATGCAAAGGGATGGGACAGATAGTACATTATTGCTGGCAAATACCAGCTATCAATGTACAGTAGGGAATCTACTTACTGGATAAGGGGACAAGACAAGGATGAAAGGTAGTATTGGGTGGTCTTACATGTTAGGAAAAAGAGAGAGTTGAGAGGTTCATAAAAAGAGAATGATTCAGTGGAGAATATAAGAGGTCATTAGTTCAAGGTTGTCATGGACAGATAGTTTTGTTAAAGACAATTTCTCCACCCACACAAGCACATAAGTCCTATTGTACATCAACGTACAATAGACTGACTTCTTTTCAGTTACTCTGTGATAGGGTTAAATCTCATTCACACCATGTTTACCCAACCATCAGCTATAGGTACAAATTCCTTGCACATTGTGAAGCTACCCACGCACCTCTCTCCACCATTGAAAATGCACTTTAACCCCGTAGAGTATTGTTTACTGTTTTATAAAGGCTAAGGGGTATGTTTGCTAAGCTGCGGGTTTGAAAAAGTGGAGATGTTGCCTATAGCAACCAATCATATTCTAGTTATCATTTATTTAGTACATTCTGCAAATTTTTCAAACCCACAGTTTAGTAAATATACCTCTAAAAGTGTGGGAAAAGTTGGGATCTTAAGGACATCATTTCCGGAATTTTTTGGCAGAGTTTGTAATGTACGGTGTGTTCTAGTCTGACATATAATTTACCTCTAAAATGCACAACTATAGAAGTGATAGTGTACTGTTATCCGTCAATAAATCCTGAATTAAACACTGAATTACATCAGCATTTATTGCAAGTCGTACCGTGTACTATGTAACAGTATAATGATGCTTTCTTTTAATTCAATAAGCATGTTATATGTCACGGCTCCTGCCATCCTAGTACTCACTAAAGCGTAAGCTCATTAGGGTAGAGTCTTCTTGCAATATTGGATTTAAAACTCACCGAACGCAGAGTGTAGATTGTAATCTCAGGTGGTGGTGGGGGAGACGGGTTTTACGAACGATTAGAACGAGTGTAAATGTCTAATAACCCACAACTACCAAATCATCTGCTTTTATGGACTAGATTGTAAGCTCTTGGGGCAACCCTGGGTAATGTTGAAATAACCCTATGAGGATTGTTTCCTGCTTCTGTACAGGGCAAACCACGGATGGTAAAGGGTTATAGCTGCGGTCCATTAAAATAACTTCTTGTGCTGACTACAGGCTATGAAGGTGGCCAGGCTTACATAAATTGCTTTCCAGCGGAACCGTCAGGCTGTTCAGAAAGGTTTTTAAGTGCATTTAAAGGGAACTCGTTTTTAATTTGTTTTTGTTTTTTTCCCGTCCCAAATTATTAATGAATTAAGATAAGTGACATCTTCATGTGCTGGTTAGCTGGATGTTTCAGATGATGATGATGATGATATGTATCAAGTGAGTCTGAAAAGATATTAGCCAGAGCTATGTCATCCTCCCTTCTCCGTCCAGATTGTTACTTTGTTGTTACATTGTTACTGCGCTGTAGAAAACAGTTATCTCTTTGTACTGCCGAGAATCTTATAAGTGTAAATGTTGTATTTCACTCGTTAGCCCCAGAAAACTTACATCAATGATTTGCATGCCATCATATTGTCAATGATGGGATTTATTAAAGGGATCTAAGGCTGGGGAGACTTCCAGTGGTCCTCTGCATAAATGTAGTTATTACAATATATTCCTATTAGCTGGGCTCTTTAAATTAATATTTATGGGAGAGGAGCATTTAAAATGCAAAATAAAATTCAATGCACAGGATATGTTGGGGGACGTAGTACTCCCAGGTTCTCCGAGACAGTCACATACTCCCCAACAAGCAGGTTCACGGTAGCGGAACAGGGGGCGTGATCATATCTCGATAGGGGGTGTGGCCAGATACCTTGCAGAGCAGTAGGCTGTCCATTAGTTATCTCCTTTGCCCCAACGTTTCCACCCACAGTCATGTCCTAGGAAGGGAAAGCACCCTAAATTTGGGACTGTCCTATGCAGGAGTCCCTCATTTGGGAGTTAGGCGCAAATCCAGGTAAAGGGGGCAATTTTGGACCTGGACAATCCGTAGTGCACTGCAAGGGGGGCACATGCATTTATTGTTGTTGCATGCAGGTAAAATCCTGACTGTTTTTGCATGTAGCACACATGTAGCACACATGTAGCACACATGTAGCACACATGTAGCACACATGCACTGGGCAGCTTAATATTTACACTGCAATTTAGAGTCGAGCTAGGACAACTCTAATCTGCCTGCACAGTTTACATTCTATCCCCTGCAGGGCAGCATGGCCTGGCCAAGGTCTAGCTGGATGTACTCACCCCTAAAGTGGGAATATAAAGACGGGAGATTATTAGAGTCTGGTTTTATTCATAGCTAGAGATAGAGAAGATTAATAGAGAGAGCTTATGTTCATTCATAGAGACAGCTCGTGTTCATTCATAGAGACAGCTCGTGTTCATTCATAGAGACAGAGCAGAATAATAGAGACAGCTCACGTTCATTCATAGAGACAGAGCAGAATAATAGAGACAGCTCACATTCATTCATAGAGACACCTCGTGTTCATTCATAGAGACAGAGCAGAATAATAGAGACAGCTCACGTTCATTCATAGAGACAGAGCAGAATAATAGAGACAGCTCACATTCATTCATAGAGACACCTCGTGTTCATTCATAGAGACAGAGCAGAATAATAGAGACAGCTCGTGTTCATTCATAGAGACAGCTCGTGTTCATTCATAGAGACAGCTCGTGTTCATTCATAGAGACAGCTCGCGTTCATTCATAGAGACAGCTCGCGTTCATTCATAGAGACAGCTCACGTTCATTCTTAGAGACAGAGCAGAATAATAGAGACAGCTCACGTTCATTCATAGAGACAGAGCAGAATAATAGAGACAGCTCACATTCATTCATAGAGACAGCTCGCGTTCATTCATAGAGACAGCTCGCGTTCATTCTTAGAGACAGAGCAGAATAATAGAGACAGCTCACGTTCATTCATAGAGACAGAGCAGAATAATAGAGACAGCTCACATTCATTCATAGAGACACCTCGTGTTCATTCATATAGACAGAGCAGAATAATAGAGACAGCTCACGTTCATTCATAGAGACAGAGCAGAATAATAGAGACAGCTCACGTTCATTCATAGAGACAGCTCACGTTGATTCATAGAGACAGCAGATTATTAGAGACAGCTCACGTTCATTCATAGAGACAGCAGATTATTAGAGACAGCTCACGTTCATTCATAGAGACAGAGCAGATTAAAAGAGACAGCTCACGTTCATTCTTAGACAGATCAGATTATTAGAGACAGCTCACGTTCATTCTTAGACAGATCAGATTATTAGAGACAGTTTACGTTGATTTATCTTGAGCGTGTAAAGCTGCCACCAGTCCCTGATACTCCAAGATTCTTCTGTTATTTAAAGTTCTTTATAGTTATTTTTTTATATTAAAGACCAGTAAAAGGTTGAGGATCCTCATATACCATAAGCGTTGGACAACACGTGTAAAGGACCAGGCTGTAGTAGTCCTATATCCGTAGTAGTCCTATATCCGTAGTAGTCCTATATCCGTAGTAGTCCTATATCCGTATGCCCCTAAGCCACGTGTCTTGTGCTGTATGCTGGGTATAGTTTTCAGGTCTCTTCTACTGTAATTATGAGAATTGGCTCATAATAAACTACATTGCTGCCATTCTCAATATCTATTCTTATTCCGTATACACAATAAACCGCTCAGTACCACTTCTTTAGTTTTCTGTGCTGGGTGCCAATCTCACAATGTTTGGGCGTAAATCCGTTTGCCGTATCTTGTGTGAATTCGTTCTGCGTGTGCTACGTAACGGAACTTACGCCAATGAGCGCAATAACACAAGAGAGACTATATCAATGGATTGTAGGTACAGTAATCATTAAAAACATCCTGATTTATGTAACTAATGTAGAAAAAAACTAAAAACAAAAAATGTTTTCAAAACACATATTTGTATTATTGATTACAGTATTATGAGTTGTTCCTTTATTCTATAGAATATTTTTATTTGCATGCGATCTGATGTGACTTTTAAATTGCACGTATGCATGTGTGTATCTTAGCGTTTAGGCAGAGCACCCTGAGACCGAGATTCAAATCCGAGCGAAATTTCACTCATCGTTGCTCAGTACCACTTCTCTTTTGTATTTTGATGCAAATTCTGTTCCCTCTGTAAACTAAGATGTATTGACATTGGTCGCGATTTAGAATATTCTCGTCATTACCTCTGTCTACCTAAACAGTGTGTGGGATGTCTATGTCGGTACACCTGTTCGCTAGTCACGTTCCCCTGGAAACACTGTTTATGTTGTAATGAAATAACCTGTTTTCCCTTCGATCGTTCCAACACACGATCCGCGCGCAGATGTGAAGTTGTGTAATTGGAGCCTTGTCTGAACCCATAGCTAGAGGCATTGATCTGGGGAATAACATCCCACTAAATGCAAGGTAGAAAGAAAACCTTAAAAATCATAAAAATGATCAATTATATATGAAAGGTCGTGTGTTACTGAGCTGAATAATGTATGTGAAATGCGTGGATTCCTGTACATTGGCATGACCGGCGATGTCACAGCGGCTCAAATGACTGCCGTCTCAGCTTTCTTATAAGATCCAATCAGGACACTAGCCTAATGATGTGGGAGGAGCTTCTGTTGTGTATTATTAAGTACAGAGGGTATACTTTAAAACAGAGCTGCAGTGGGCAGGGGCAAAGATTTGTAGAGGGGGGTTTCCACACCATGCTGCCAGTGGGCGTGGCCAGCATGCATGGGGGCGTAGCTATAATTTTAGACAGTGCTTGGCTGCTCTCCAACTCTTCCTATCCCTATAATATACATGGGCAATGCTGCGTGCACTACTGTTAGGTGCACGCAGTTCTCCCTTTTCAAGCAGAGCCGTGTGAAGCGGGGGCAGGGTCCAGCCACCTCAATTATATAGTGCCCCAGGCTTGGAGGGGGGTTTCTAGGGACTAGGAAACCCCCTCTCGGTTTGCCTATGGTGGGCTAGCAGAGTAACACTGGACAGTGTATTTATCGTTAAAGAAGTCAATGTTAGAGTTTAGTGGTCCTTTAAGGGCTTATCAACTGCTTATCATCAACTGTCAAACCCCTTTCCCACCTGGTGCACAATGTTCTGCTCCCAATTTTCTCTCTTAATTTCTTATCTGCAGTTACGTGGGCTGAATTGATTTAGTTAGCAAGAGAAGTGTTTTAAATACCGATTCAATAATTCAGCTCAGGTCTCTGCTTCAGGAAGATAAGTGGGGAAATTTGGGAGCAGAGCATTTTGTATTCATTGGAAATGAACGGGTCCGTGTTAGCAGAAAGTGCTTTGGCATAGAGATTTCAAAGCAATTAAGCTGCCCGACCCCTGGAACCAGGACCTCTGATTGGTTGCTCTAAGTAACAGCAAATCATGCTATATGTACCATGTTATTAAATAAACCGTTTAGTATTAGACAGCGAAGCAGCTTCACTTTATAGCAATATAATTGCCTTTGCAAGAGGTTTTTAGATTGTCCTGACTTAAAAAAATATTACTGCTTTAGATGGGGGAGAGGGGGGGGATTGTTCAGATTCATTGCACACAGAGAGAAAGATAGAGGAAGACAGAGTGTGAGAAAGAAAGAGAGACTGGGGGAGACGGCAGGTAGAAAGAGAGGTAAGTGACGGAGGAAACGACCCCTATTTATGAATATAGGGGGATATCACACATTCTCTATAGATAGAAAATCATTATCACCGCAATTTACCAAGATACTCGGCGCCCGGCTTGCGGCGGTCACCTTTCAGAGATAGGGCTTTTCTCCCATTAATAAATAGACCCAACAGAGAGGAACGGAGTGCGGGAGGCATATCGGAGTGAAAGCAGTTGGATAACAGAGACAGACAGAAAGAGCGAGTGGGGAGAGACAGACAGGATGAGAGAGAATGTGTGAGAAAGATGAAAAGAGAGGAGGTTGAGAGGGACAGAGGAAGAGAGGTGAGGAAGTGAGAGTCACTCATTTCTTATAGACAGAAGAGATCAGTAATTATTATTATTATTATTATTATTATATATTCCTAAATATTACATTCCCCAGTCACTTATAAATAAAGTCAGAGAGATAGATTGAGAGGGGAAGAGTGAGAAGGAGAGAGGTGGATAACGAGAGAGGGGGAGAGATAGAGAGGGGGGGGGATGAAAGAGTGGAGATCCATACAGAGGGAGAGAGGGAAAAGCTTGGGAAACAGTGGGATAAAAGAGAATGGAAAGGGACTGATGGAGGAGAAGAGGGAGAGGGACAGAGATGGAGGAGGAGAGGGAGAGATGGAGAGGCATAGAGAGGAGGAGAGGAAGAGATGGATGAGAAGAGGGAGAGGGACAGAGATGGAGGAGGAGAGGGAGAGATGGAGGAGAAGAGGGAGAGGGACAGAGATGGATGAGGAGAGGGAGAGATGAAGAGAGATAGAGGAGGAGAGGGAGAGATGGAGGAGAAGAGGGAGAGGGACAGAGATGGAGGAGGAGAGGGAGAGATGGAGAGGCATAGAGAGGAGGAGAGGAAGAGATGGATGAGAAGAGGGAGAGGGACAGAGATGGAGGAGGAGAGGGAGAGATGGAGGAGGGAGAAGAGGGAGAGGGACAGAGATGGAGGAGGAGAGGGAGAGATGAAGAGAGATAGAGGAGGAGAGGGAGAGATGGAGAGGGAGAGATGGAGAGGGATAGAGATGGAGAGGGATAGAAATAGAAGAGTAGGCGGAGGAGAGATGGATAGAGATAGAGAAGAGGGAGAGAGATAAAGGAGGAGAGGGAGAGATGGAAATGGAGAGAAACTGAAGAGGAGAGGGACAGATATAGAGGAGAAGGAGAGATGGAGAGGGAAAGACTGAAGAGAGGGAGAGATGGAGAGGGAGAGATATAGGAGAAGGAGAGATGGAGAGGGAAAGACTGAGGATGAGAGGGAGAGATGGAGTGAGACAGATAGAGAAGAGGGAGAGAGGTTGAGGAGAAGAAGGAGAGATAGAGAGTGACAGACATAGAGCAGGAGAGGGAGAGATGGAGAGGGAGAGAAACTGAGGAGGAGATGGAGAGATATAGAGGGACAGAGATAGAGGAGAAGGAGAGATGGAGAGGGAAAGAGACTGAGGAGGAGAGGGAGAGATGGAGAGACAGAGAAAGGAGAGGGAGAGATGGAGGAGGAGTGGGAGAGGTGAAGAGGGCTAGAGAGTGACAGGGATAGAGGAGGAGAGGGAGAGGCAGAGAGAGGAGAAGAGGGACTTAGATGGAGGAATAGAGGGATTGATGGAGAGGGAGAGAGACTCAGGAGGAGAGGGACACAGATGGAGGAGGAGGAGAAGAGAGGGAGAGGGACTGAGGAGGGGAGTGACAGAGATAGAGGAGTAGAGGGATCGATAGAGAGAGGGAGAGAGAGTAAGAGAGGGACATAGATGGAGGAAGAGAAGGAGAGATGAAGAGGGACATAGATAGAGAGAGGAGGAGAAGGAGAGAGACACAGAGGAAGAGAGGGACATAGATGGAGGAGGAGATGGAAAGAAAGAGAGATAGAGGAGAGAGATTAAGAGAATGACAGAGATATAGAGGAGAGCAGGAAAGAGTAGGAGAGGGACATAGATGGAAGAAGAAAAGGAGAGATGAAGAGTGACAGAGATAGAGGAGGAGAAGGAGAGAGAGAGTGACAGAGATAGAGACAGAGGGAGAGAAGGGGAGATTGAGAGAGAGATAGAGGAGGAGAGGGAGATAGAGCGAGAGAGAGGGAGAGAGTACATAGTGGAAGAGAGAGGAGGGAGAGAAATGTTAGTAAGCTGTAATAAAGGAACAGAACGACGGGAGGGGCTGTGAGCGAGGACACGGGGGTTACCTTATAGAAACAGCGATTATGAGAGAATCACAGGCTGAGGTGTGAGTGGGGGGAGGCTCTGCGGGCTCCCAGCCTCATTATGTGCTGTAACTACAGGTTCTCTCTCTGTGGATACAATGCAGGATTAATGGCAGAACCTTCCTTTCCCCTCACACTGAGCCGCATTCCTACCAGTCTGATCTGAGGGAACATTGGAAGCCGCGGGAAGCGGGGTTTCCCCGCTGCTATTATTAAACCTACACTGCGCAGAATAAAACACTGGCTAAATACCTATTCATCCATTTACAGCCATGTGAAAAAAGAAAGTGCACCCTTTGTGTGTGTCAGGTCCTAATTAGCAATCATCTAATCCTCGCCAAATCCTACAATTTGCTCAATCTGATCTCAAATAACCCATAAAAAATGTTCCATTGTCCTTATTTATACAACATAATAAATAAGCCAACATGAAGAAGCCACGTGGGGAAAAGTAAGTACATCCACTGAGTCGCCAATCATCCCCCAGAGCGGGCTACCCAGCAGATTCACCCGTATGATGTTTTGAGACATCATGTAGAACCCATCCAGCGATCCGCAGGCCTCGGTTAACGCAGTAAATATTAAAATTCATGACTCTACCATTGGAATAAAAACAATGAATAATTAGGGGAAGGGAGGAGAAGACCTTCTCTCTCTCAGAAAACATTGCAATATGGCTTAGGTTTGCAAAAATGCATCTGAGCTACAGCTCTGGAACAACGTCCTCTGGTCAGCTATGACCAAAGTAGAGGTATTGGATTTTAGTGTAGAACCTCATATCAACTTTCTGACATGTGTGCAGGTGGAGGTGATGATTAGTGGTTGTCCTGCAGCCACAAGACTTTGTCGCTTTGCAACAATTGAGTACACCGTGTGCTCCTTTAGTGTTCTAGGGAAGAATGGGAGGCCAACAGATGCTTGACTGTAACTGGATCATGCAACAGGGCAGCGATCAGTGCCCTCTGAGGCCAGAGCTGGTGGAGCAGTGCTCAGCACTTTTGTATTCCAGAATGCTGGTGACATGAGGCATTATTGGGATCCAAACTACCGCGTGATGTGAGTGGTCACAGGGTAGAACTCTTTAAGCTCTATACAGTGACAGGGACATTGCAGCCTTTCCCATAGTGCTCAGGGAGAAGGGAGAGACTGTCAATACTACCAGCGCAATAGTACCAGCGCGGTACTTAAATAGACAGTTCTGCGCATGTACGAAGGTTGTGCAGAACCTAAGCATCCCGCTTGCAATGGAGCTTGAGCAGGATGCATTTTTCACCACGGTCCCTAACTTCAAAAAGTTAGGGACCGTGGGGAAAAATTAAAGTGTTCCTGCAAAACTATTTTAATTTGTTGGCAACTATGAGCAAGGTCTTGAAAGCCGCCGTGTGTAAGGGCAGACAGAATAAATCACTAGAGTGAGACAAAGAGAAACTGACATTTTGTAGAGCCAACTCCGTAGTTTAATATTCTTTGTGTATTGATAAATGCAAAGTACCACTTCTCTTGTCCTGTATGCTGAGATATGTGACAGCTGCCTAGTACTACTTCTCTTGTGCTGTATGTTGGGATGTGTGACCTCTGCACAGTATCATCATCATCGTCATCATTTATTTATATAGCGCCACTAATTCCGCAGCGCTGTACAGAGAACTCACTCACATCAGTCCCTGCCCCATTGGAGCTTACAGTCTAAATTGCCTAACATACACATACACATACAGACAGACTAGGGTCAATTTGTTAGCAGCCAATTAACCTACCAGTATGTTTTTGGAGTGTGGGAGGAAACCGGAGCACCCGGAGGAAACCCACTCAAACACGGGGAGAACATACAAACTCCTCACAGATAAGGCCATGGTCGGGAATTGAACTCATGACCCCAGTGCTGTAAGGCAGAAGTGCTAACCACTTAGCCACAGCGCTTTTGCACAGAAGTGCGTGATAAAGGGACAAGACGCCATCTCCAGGCAACTGTAAAGCAATGTGACCCTGTAAGTGTATCCTCTCCATTCCTATATCTCATTTAAATAATCTCATAGTGGAAAACCAAATCTCGTTTTGGTGTGTTGGTGCATATCAACAGTAATTACACTAATGCGCCAAATCCCTTCTGACCAAAAACTACCCCCCAATGCGTCCATCGTCCATACAGTCAGCCAGTTCAAACTCGTAGCTTTCATAATCACGCGTTTCACCTATTAACTGGGATATGACAGCTCAAAGGTAACCATGTGACATTGCAGTTCAATTGTTCTCTTTTGTGGTTCACAACTGTCCCTGTTCCGTCCAGGATAAAATACACCTTCTGAAATTAAAGGGCTAATGCGATAGTTTGGTCAACTCTCCAGGAACACTTTTCTTTCTAGATAAATAGACTTACAGAAAAGATCCTCTGACCTTCACCAACCTCCATCCTGACCTTCGTGAGCCCATTTAGTGTATTACTCTAACGAAGGCTGCTGGGAACCGTTCCAGAAATAATCCACTCTTTCCTCGTCGTGTTTGCGCTCTGACAAACTTAATTTGCAAACAGAATCACAACCCAATTACACGCACGCCAGCAAACATTCCCAGCGCTGACTATCCGCTGTTACGGCCCTTCGCGTTCATCCTGCCGTCGTGATTGTTACCTGCACTATTTCCATTTGCTGTTATGTTGCCGAGAAGCTTACTGCATGGTGTAATTAATTAGTGATCCGCGCTGACCTCGCTCAATCACTCAGCTGAGGGGTCCGACCCCTCCTTTCCCCCCCATCAGCCTTGTTTCCAACTACATCAGCTCGCCGTATTGACGCGGCTTAATATCTGTGCGTGTCATGCTGCAAAAAGGATTGGTTATTGATCAGTCCTACACAATCTATCCAAAAGTGAATTAGATTTTAACCTGCCCGTTGCAGGACAAAAAGCGTAATCTTGTGTGGTCTCATCAGCAGCACCCAGGAACTCAAAGGGGCTGCAGATTGTCACTTAAATACTCTATTAAATATTTGGTGCTGGTAAAGTGTATGTGTCTGTCTGTGCATGTTAGAGAATTTAGACTGTAAGCCCCAATAGGACAGGGACTGATGTGAGTGAGTTCTCTGTACAGCGCTGTGGAATTAGTGGAGCTGTATAAATAAATGATGAAGATGATAGGGTGGCCGGTGAACGATCCTCAACAGATCTACGTCAATGAGCAATCTCGGCGATGATCTTATTCCTCCAACCCCCCCCCCCCCAATTATTGACTACGGTATATTATAATATACTGTGGCAACATGCGTCAATCACAATCATTTTTCTTAAACTCCGAATAACGATCCCTTCCTTAAACGATCCGACTATAATTGGAAACAAGAAAAGTACTTTTGTAATGATTTTCTGACAGGCCTCCTAAGCTCACGTGTACATTTTATAAAAGGAAATGTCATTTTGAATAATAAAAAAAAATAAAATGGCTTCACGGATATTCAAATTGGGTGTAATGTTCGTGCTGGCTGGGTATGCAGTGACTTGTAGTTCCACAACAGCTGAAAAAGCGACACGTTTCCCATGTCTTGTCTTCACAAGCCGTAATCATCACTGACACTTCCAGAATGTATTTGGCAGGCTATATCGGGACTTTCCGTTCACAAATGAGTATAAACATGTTAACGAGAGCCTTTCAGTACTTGATACAGAGAAACCAACATGGCAGAGAGAGCTAATTATATAGAGAACTGGCAGGCGCCGCGTGGGTTGCGGCCAAATTACCACGAGTGAAGGCTACAGCCATTTGTTGGTTTGGGTTTAATGTAAGACAAATAGCTGCGCCAAAATAAATAAATAAACGGATTCTGATATTAGAGCGCGGAGGAAAATAAAATTAGTTTCGGGACCAATTGTGGCCTCCGGAATTTAATAACAAAACACAACAAAGGGCTAGATTTACTAAGCTGCAGGTTTGAATAAGTGGGGATGTTGCCTATAGCAACCAATCAGATTCTAGCTTTCATTTATTTAGTACCTTCTACAAAATGACAGCTAGAATCTGATTGGTTGCTATAGGCAACATCCCCACTTTTTCAAACCCGCAGCTTAGTAAATCTAGCCCAAAATCTTTATTACAGTACAGTATGGGCTGAATGGTTGGTTTATATTATATTATATCACAGCCCCAAACCTATTATTAACAAAGCAATAGGCAAATTAGCAATCTTAGCTGTATTTATATTTTATTTCCTCTTTTTATATTTATATTTGTGATCTGCAGAGCCATAATACTGGTAGAATAATACGTAGCCATATATTGTATACTTGTGATACATTGTTACTCTTCGATTGTTAGTGCTGTGCCAAGGACAAGGGGTGGAGGTCATCGATGCATTTATTGTTGCCCCGGCAACCGCTGTTTCTACGGAAACAGCAGAAGGACAACATAAAACAGGAATGAGAAGAGTTAGAGATCAACATGTCTATTTTTTTTTCTGTGTGGATGCATTAGTACAAGTATGTGCATGAGAGAGGAATAAGGAGAAAAAAACCCCATTTAATTAAGAACACGTCACATTTAGGGTCTAAAATTTGCTGTAAATTCGATTACTTTTTTTACTGCAATATAAAAGTTAATCACAAAATGCATAATAAAAATATTAATTCTGTGTATCTGACATATACGATATGTGCAAGGTGTATAGATGGTTCTTACACCCTTGTATCATGTTGCCTGGCTGTGTGTGATTAGCGTAGGACTAATTACAGAGTAGTCACAATTAGCATCTTTTCCTTGCAAAAATTTAAAGTAGTGCGTGCAAGGATGTTGGGTTTAAAGAGTAACATGAGTCAGTGGAAGTCCATTATGTCTATAATAAGACACCCCTCGGCTCTTTCTAAGACAGAGTGTTGTTTTTGGATGCACAGAGTTGGGAGATGGATGGGGAGGGGAGGATGAGGAGACATGGAAGATCTGGAGAGGATGAGAACACACTCGAGACCTGGGGAGGATGAAAAGAAACTTGAGTTCTGGGAAGGATGAAAAGAGACCTGAGATCAGTGGAGCTTGAGAAGATACGGTAGACCTGGAGTGGATGAAAAGAGACTCGATATCAGAGAGGAAGACAAAAGACTTGAGAGAAAGTGAAGAAAGTGACATTGATCGGGAAGAGGGAAGAAAGTGACACTGGTCGGGAGGAGAGAAGAAAGTGATATTGATCGGGAAGAGGGAAGAAAGTGACACTGGTCGGGAAGAGGGAAGAAAGTGACACTGGTCGAGAAGAGGGAAGAAAGTGACACTGGTTGGGAAGAGGGAAGAAAGTGACACTGGTTGGGAAGAGGGAAGAAAGTGACACTGGTTGGGAAGAGGGAAGAAAGTGACAATGATTGGAAGAAGGAAGAAAGTGACAATGATTGGAAGAAGGAAGAAAGTGACACTGGTGGGGAAGAGGGAAGAAAGTGACACTGGTTGGGAAGAGGGAAGAAAGTGACACTGGTCGGGAAGAGGGAAGAAAGTGGCACTGGTTGGGAAGAGATTAGAAAGTGACACTAATTGGGAAGAGGGAGAAAGTGACACTGGTCGGGAAGAGGGAAGAAAGTGACACTGGTTGGGAAGAGGGAAGAAAGTGACACTGGTTGGGAAGAGGGAAGAAAGTGACAATGATTGGAAGAAGGAAGAAAGTGACAATGATTGGAAGAAGGAAGAAAGTGACACTGGTGGGGAAGAGGGAGAAAGTGACACTGGTCGGGAAGAGGGAAGAAAGTGACACTGGTCGGGAAGAGGGAAGAAAGTGGCACTGGTTGGGAAGAGATTAGAAAGTGACACTAATTGGGAAGAGGGAGAAAGTGACACTGGTCGGGAAGAGGGAAGAAAGTGACACTGGTCGGGAAGAGGGAAGAAAGTGACACTGGTTGGGAAGAGGGAAGAAAGTGACACTGGTCTGGAAGAGGGAAGAAATTACACTGGCCGGGAAGAGGGATGAAAGTGATACTGGTCAGGAAGAGGGAAGAAAGTGACACTGGTCGGGAAGAGGGACGAAAGTGATACTGATTGGAAAGAGGGAAGAAATAGACACTGGTCGGGAAAAGGGAAGAAAGTGACACTGGTCGGGAAGAGGTTAGAAAGTGACACTGGTCGGGGAGAGGGAAAAAAGTGACACTGGTCGGGAAAAGGGAAGAAAGTGACACTGGTCGGGAAGAGGTTAGAAAGTGACACTAATTGGGAAGAGGGAAGAAAGTGACACTGGTCAGGAAGAGGGAAGAAATTACACTGGCCGGGAAGAGGTTAGAAAGTGATACTGGTCAGGAAGAGGGAAGAAAGAGACACTGGTCGGGAAGAGGTTAGAAAGTGATACTGATTGGGAAGAGGGAAGAAAGAGACACTGGTTGGGAAAAGGGAAGAAAGTGACACTGGTCGGGAAGAGGTTAGAAAGTGACACTGGTCGGGGAGAGGGAAGAAAGTGACACTAGTCGGTAAAAGGGAAGAAAGTGACACTGATTTGGAAGAGGGAAGAAAGTGACACTGATTTGGAAGAGGGAAGAAATTGACACTGGTTGGGAAGAGGGAAGAAAGTGCCACTGGTCAAGAAGAGGTTAGAAAGTGATACTGATTGGAAAGAGGGAAGAAAGAGACACTGGTCGGGAAAAGGGAAGAAAGTGACACTGGTCGGGAAGAGGTTAGAAAGTGACACTGGTCGGGGAGAGGGAAGAAAGTAACACTGGTCGGGAAAAGGGAAGAAAGTGACACTGGTCGGGAAGAGGTTAGAAAGTGACACTGATTGGGAAGAGGGAGAAAGTGACACTGGTCGGGAAGAAGGAAGAAAGTGACACTGGTCGGGAAGAGGGAAGAAAGTGACACTGGTCGGGAAGAGGGAAGAAAGTGACAATGGTTGGGAAGAGGGAAGAAAGTGACACTGGTCAGGAAGAGGGAAGAAATTACACTGCCCGGGAAGAGGTTAGAAAGTGATACTGGTCAGGAAGAGGGAAGAAAGTGACACTGGTCGGGAAGAGGTTAGAAAGTGATACTGATTGGGAAGAGGGAAGAAAGAGACAATGGTCGGGAAAAGGGAAGAAAGTGACACTGGTCGGGAAGAGGTTAGAAAGTGACACTGGTCGGGGAGAGGGAAGAAAGTGACACTGGTCGGGAAAAGGGAAGAAAGTGACACTGGTCGGGAAGAGGTTAGAAAGTGACACTGGCCGGGAAGAGGGAAGAAAGTGACACTGGTTGGGAAGAGGGAAGAAAGTGACAATGATTGGGAAGAAGGAAGAAAGTGACACTGTTTGGGAGGAGGGAAGAAAGTGACACTGATTTGGAAGAGGGAAGAAAGTGACACTGATTTGGAAGAGGGAAGAAAGTGACAGTGGTCAAGAAGAGGGAAGAAAGTGACAATGATTGGGAAGAGGGAAGAAAGTGACACTGGTCGGGAAGAGGGAAGAAAGTGACACTGGTCGGGAAGAGGGAAGAAAGTGACAGTGGTTGGGAAGAGGTTAGAAAGTGACACTGGCCGGGAAGAGGGAAGAAAGTGACACTGGTTGGGAAGAGGGAAGAAAGTGACAATGATTGGGAAGAAGGAAGAAAGTGACACTGATTGGGAGGATGGAAGAAAGTGACACTGATTAGGAAGAGGGAAGAAAGTGACACTGATTTGGAAGAGGGAAGAAAGTGACACTGGTCAAGAAGAGGGAAGAAAGTGACAATGATTGGGAAGAGGGAAGAAAGTGACACTGGTTGGAAAGAGGGAAGAAAGTGCCACTGGTCAAGAAGAGGGAAGAAAGTGACACTGGTCGGGAAGAGGGAAGAAAGTGACACTGGACGGGAAGAGGGAAGAAATTACACTTGTCGGGAAGAGGGAAGAAAGTGACACTGGTCGGGAAGAGGGAAGAAAGTGACACTGGATGGGAAGAGGGAAGAAAGTGACACTGGATCTGGAAGAAGGAAGAAAGTGACACTGATTGGAAAGAGGGAAGAAAGTGACACTGGTTGGGAAGAGAGAAGAAAGTGACACTGGTCGGGAAGAGAGAAGAAAGTGACAGTGATTTGGAAGAGGGAAGAAAGTGACACTGCTCGGGAAGAGGGAAGAAAGTGATATAAAGAGATTCAATATCTACAGGAACTGAACACAAAGAGGAAAGAAAGAACACATGGTTGATAGGAATCACTAATATCAAGTATTTAAGCATCATCAATATTTAACGTGAGAGTAGTAGATATTGTTCTGTATCGTTTTGTCTTTGATAACTCTTCCTGAGTTGAGTGCACCTACAAAGTAGACATGCCATCCCCCTGCATTATAGTATATCTCCGTGATGACACATATGCCCCAGGATCAGCCAGGCGTGACCTGATGAATCTGTCCCCATGATGAGAGCAAAACGACGTCCCAGTAATCAGTTCTGAGATCCATTAGCCGCTCTGTTGCCGGAGGCTTGTACACTCCATTACAGAGATGCTCTATCAGACATGTTAATTGCCTCATGCAAGAGCTCCAGTGCTGCCTGGCAATTGATGGAGTTGGCTCTCTACAGCACCTAACACTGAGCACATGGTCTGCTGATAAATTATTCACAATACAGCGTCCTATCTCATTAACATTCCATTAAGTAGGTGATTGAAACTTGCTTACTGAAACTCAATAACACACTCTTCCCATGCTACTGGAAATTGGTAAATGATGGCTTTTCGGGGAGTGATCAAAACGGCCAATTAAAAGTAATTAAACCGAACCAAAGTATTAACCTCAATTTGAGGAATTACATTTTGGCTATTATCCGCAAAGCTTTCTCAATTCTTTTCCTGCAATGGATAATCTGGGGAGGCCTGGGGCAACTAAATTCCTTATTAATTTAGTGCGTATTCATAAACATTGACCCTGGGTGTCCGTAAATTGCCTCATCTCCTTCTGAGGACTAATTAATTCCTCTCAATGCACAATGGAACTAAATCAACAAGGCTTCGACCTTGAAAGGAGCAAGGGAGGAGAGTGAGGGCACAAGTTGTTAACATGGGTCGAACGAAGACTTATTCAATAAAATCGACAACACAGATATTGGCTTTGCGTTGGTGTAGCTTGCAGAGGATTGATCAAAGCTGATATCTGATTGGCTGCGATGACTTATGTGACATTAGTATATTTGCACTTTGTTAATGAATTAGACTAATACTGTTATAAGCACAAATTGTATATAGTAGGATGACACAACACAGAAGAGTATATGATATCCCAGTAAGGTACCTATCTGACTTTCTATAGTAGAAACACAGCTTTGATTTATTACACAAGAACTGGACACATCACATTACCATTAGCTGGGTGCTAATAACTTATACGAGATATCCTTGTAAAATAGACATTTTACTGATAGAGAGGTAGAGTGACGTGACCGAGAATCGTTTTTCCCATGTACAGTATTGCTTGTCATCTCACCCAGCTCTACAGCAAGTGTCCGCTGGGCTATTTTACTGGTGCCCGCTGGACAAAAGCAGCTTGGAGCCTTGGGGCTTGCGTAGAATACGAGAGCAGGTTGAGATGTCAGGACGAGAGAGATAAAGCTCTTTAGATGCATGTTCCTGTCCAGCAAATCTTCAGGACCATGGATAGTAACATCTCACACGTCTTCCCTGCTTCCTAAAGGTTAGAGGTGTCAAATTGTCTGGGCCGATTAGCATAGCTGCCACACTACGGAAAATTTCTCCCGATGCGACACCATTAACGATTTTTACCAACGACGGGAAAAAAATTGCCGATTCGTGTGTACACACTTTACACGATTTACCTTCAGATCTGCGCTCTTCATCTGTTATAACCGTTGGTTGAAAAGATCGTAATTCTGCACCCTCCATAGAGATCTATGGACACTGCCGTTCCTGAGTGCATACGCACTGCAGGATTGGAACGACATCGTTCCATCGTTGAACCAGATTTTTAGATTGGTTTAAAAATCGATTGAAACGATACGATGAGCTTTGGAGCGATAAACGTTCATCGCTGCAGCGTACGCACTAATGATCGGGCTGAACGGTTGTTTATCGTGTGATTGGCCCTATAATCATCTGATAAAACTGTAGTGTGTACCCAGATTAACTCTACGTACCAGGGATAGTTTATTGTGCTTATGATATGATTTGCCTATAGTCAATAGGCTGATAATCTTTTTGCAAATAAAACACTTTAGTTTTAAGACATGTACTCTCAATCCAACATCGGCTAATGCAAATAATACTACACCTTACCCTCTTTACCTTCTCTGTGTAACAATAGGGCAGGATCAACCTTTCCAACCGCATGTGTCATGTTGCGCATGTCTTGCACTTGGAGTTCAGTGTTAAGGTGTGAGGGCAGTACGTTAATGACTTGCAGATGTCTTTTTGAGTTGTGTATTATTTTGCACCTATACAAACCAGGTGCAAGTTTTAGAGTTGATGATAATGACTGACGGATCTTTGCTCCGGAACGCATTCGATTTAAGGTTGAACGTAGCGTAAGAAGCAAAATAGGCGTGGAAACGCAAATATGCGGACAAAACTTCTGTCTATTTCTGTTGATAACATGACCATAAATCCCACCCCGCAAGCTCGCTGCCTAGGTGTTATCTTTGACTCACAACTGTCGTTTATTCCCCACATCAACTCTATATCTAAATCATGTTACATTCATCTAAAGAACATTTCCAGAATACGCACATATCTCACACAATCACCGCACAATCCTTAATTCATGCACTCATCATCTCCCGCATCAACTATTGCAATTCCCTCCTTACTGGTCTTCCCAAAGTCAGACTTGAACCCCTACAGTCTCTTTTGCACGCAGCGGCTAGATTGATTTTGCTTACAAACCGTTCTCTGCTGAGTCACTCTGTCAGTCTCTACATTGGCTGCCTGTATTTCAACGAATCCAATATAAAATGCTTCTACTAACATACAAGGCGTCAACAAAATTGCACCGACATACATCTCCTCACTTGTCTCAAAATATCTCCCAACTCGACACCTCCGTTCTGCACAAGATCTGCGTCTCTCTTCCACTCTCATCACATCCTCCCATTCTCGGTTACAGGACTTTTTTCGGGCTGCACCCACTTTGTGGAATTCCCTCCCTCGCACAGTAAGACTTTCCTCTAGTTTCCAAACCTTCAAGCGTTCTCTGAAAACCCACCTCTTCAGACAAGCTTATAATATTCCTCAACCACCATCTTAATCTCCCCTATTACCACCCTCTACACAGCTAACATAAGACAACAACCTTCTGACCAACATTGCCACACACACAGCCCACTCAATACTTTTACCTTTGCATTCTAGCTGGTCCAGTGTGCAATATGATGTAGCACATGCCCTTGTGTATCAAACTCCCATTGTCCTATAGATTGTAAGCTTGCGAGCAGGGTTCTCTTACCTCTCTGTCTGTATGTATTACCCAGTATTGTCTTATTAATGTTTGTTCCCAATTGTAAAGCGATACAGAATTTGCTGGCGCTATATAAATAAATGATGATGATGATGATGATGTTCTATATGCTGGATGTAAGTAAGATCTCAGTATATTTTATTATTCAGTGTTCAGTAGCTACTCAGATGTATGAATAACTGCATAGTACTGCTTCTCTGGTTCTGCAGACTGGCTGTAAATCTTTGTGTCTGATCTTATTATGTATGCACAGTGCCTCTTCTCCTGACCTGTATTCTGGGTGTAATTCCCAGTAATTGTTCTTTACCAGTATGTATGGATATAGTCACAGTCTCACTTCTCTTGTTTTGTATGCTGGGTGCAATTCTCAGTACCCATTCTTATTCTGCAAATGTTGGCAAAGGCAACCAATTATTTTGGATGAGGGGAGGCAGCAATATGTATATTTAACTATATCCTATCAGCCACACTGACAGTGTGCTCCCATGAGCTCTAATTTTGTCATTATCAGTCATTAGAATGTGTTTCCTCTAAATGAAACTCTAGACTCTGGTTCTCATTATACCTCACACCCAGCGCGTTTCACCCTCCTTCCTCCCAAGGTCACCATCACGCTGATTTACTGCAGTGGAATCTTAAGCAGAACAATTAATCAGGCTGTGGGAATTAGCCGTGGGTGACGCAGGTCGTGATACCAGCAAGAGGTGTGAGGCCATTAGTATTCAACAACATTGTCCAATTGGCAAACGTGCTGTAACCCACGACAACCAGTCATTAGTCTTACCGGCGCTGGGCTGGTAACGGCTGACATCCTCACGTTGCTATGCGTTACAGCACATACGCTGAGTGATGCCGCTGGTTCCTTGTGAATTGAGGGGCTTGCGTAGTCGCGAATATTGGTTTAAGTCTTGTAACCAATTAGATTCTAGCTGTCATTTTCTAGAATGCACGAGATAAATGATAGCCTGAATCTGATTGGTTGTGGCGGGCAAGGCCTCCATGTTTGCCCTCACTCTGCCCAACTTCTCCGATTGGCTGGTGCAAAATTCCGCTCGTCTGCCAATCCCGCCGTCTTGCTCTACAAAGCCAGGTGAAATTTTGAGCCACCTGCTCCGATCGCAGGTGGCCCAAGACCTCATCCGCCCACCACCTCAGGCGTATTGTGCTTTGCAATTGAGGATCGCTGTGCATCAGTAATTAATCCACTTTACTTACCAGGAATGTATCTTGTGCAAACCAAACCAAGAGAGGATTGCAGTCATCACAGGTAGTTAAGGTATATAAATTGGATTTTGTTCAACGCCGTTAGTTATTACGTCCTATATTCTGTATCAAGGGGCTGAGCCCCCCCGCCCCCCCCCTCTGCACCACACTTATGCACGGACCGCCACATCGGCAGGATCTGCAGCAGAGGAATATGTGTGCATGGGGGGGGGAGCATTGCCTGGAAGAATGGTTTGGAGAGGAAGGAGGGGGGGGGGGGGGGCAGTGGGCCGTGGTGCTGACAACGGCAAACCGCAGCGATTTATCTTGTAAAGGAATAAATGATTTGTCACCGGAGAGGGCTGGGGAGAGGAGGGGAGAAGGAAGATAATTTGAAAATGATGAGCGCAGAGGGATAAATTAGTGTAAAGTTCAATATGGTTAATTTGGAAAGACGACGCACATTGGATTAGATCAATCTATCCGCATCCTGTGTGCCAATCTTCCTCTGTGCGGCGTCCAATGGAGGTGTCACTTTTATTTCTGTCACCAGAGGAATACAGACCCTCTTCATTTTAATATCTCAACCTGTAAGGTAATTTGTTTTTTGTTTTTCTCCTGTGTGTTCATAACTTGGCACATTTATACAAACATCCCCCATCGCCTCGGCTATTCCCGTGGGAAGACGTAAGCCTCCGTACCCCTTTTAGTTGTCCCAGAAGTCTTTGCGTTCCCTGTACAAAAACAGGCACATTACGGGCTTGGATCAAAGTCTGAGAGCGACTTGTGGTTCAAAAAAGTGTCCGGAAGTTGAGCGTAATTCCGCCTGTATATTCCAATCCCTGCGGATCTCGAGATGCGTTTCCATTTGAATCTGGACGATCTGCCTAAATGTTACTTGCCGTAGGTAGACAAGCAAGAACGCAGTGCGGGATACACACATGAAGGTGGGTAATATGAAGTCCCGTCAGATTGCACAAATAAATATTCTAGAAAATAAATAAATAAATGAACAACTCATAATACTATAATCAGTAATAAAAATATGTGTTCTAAAAAAATTATTTTTTTTTAAACATATATGCAAATATCAGGATGTCCTTAATGCGTACTGTACATACACTATGCTTTTATAGTCACTCTTCCTTGCATGCACATGTTCTGTTATATCTAGTGGCACACATATGCAGAGTTGCCATCAGAAACTGTGGGGCCCAGCACTAATTAATCTGGCAGGGCCCCCCCCCCTCCCCATACATGTGCACCCCTCCCTCTTCGCCATACATGTGACCCCTATCCCTCATCACAGTACATTCCCTCCACTCCCTCATCACAGTAAATCATACTTACCTACTTTCTTCAGCTCCCTTCCGGGAGCCAGCCAGTGGAGGGGGGCGTGAAGGGGCGGGGTGGCCGAAATCGCGTCATTTCGGCCCCGCCCCCTGTGACGTCATGACGCAAATTGCGTCATTTGACAGCGGGGGCGGGGCCAAACGCCGCGATTCACCGGGAATCGCGGCGTTTGGGATCTAATTCTGCCCACTTCACTAGGAAGTGGGGCACTTCCTAGTGAAGTGGGCAGAATTCGGGAGATTGCCACACTCGCCCGGGAGTCCGGGAGACTCTCACAAAATGCGGGAGTCTCCCGGACATTCCGGGAGAGTTGGCAAGTATGCAGTAAATGTTCCCCTCCCCCCAAATTAAATGTTCCCTCTCCCCCCCCAATCACAGTTAATGTCCCCCTCTCTCCCCAAATCACAGTTAATGTCCCCCTCTCCCCCCCAATCACAGTTAAGGGCCCCCTCTCCCCCCCAATCACAGTTAAGGGCCCCCTTTTCTTCCCCCAATCACAGTTAATGTCCCCAAAGCATGCTGGGGCTTGTAGTTTCACACTACCCGGAGAGCCATAGATTTGCCAAGCCTGGATTAGGCCGACCCACAGTCTCTGCCATCAAGCCACAGTCCCCAGGTTTGGTACAGATCACCTACACAGATAATGGTCTCCTGGTCATCTTCTAAGGTAGATTGGATCCCTGGTTTCATCCAGCATAAACAAGCATATATACTATACGTTGGTATTTTCAAGTAATACTTTTAAATTATATCACATTCTGTTGAAGAATAATTTGTGACCTGCGCGTCCCTGCAACGATCCCCCCTTCCCACCCAGGACCCTCACGTCTGCCGGCAACGTTGTGCATCTGTTGGGGAGAGGGAAAGCGCTGTAATGTTGGGCCTCAGCGTGGCTACAGAGGGAGAAACACGAGGCGTAAGCTTTTAAGATAATTAGGCTGTGTATGTAAAACTGAGCGGGTGGCATCGAGCGGCAGCTGCTCCACATGGCATGAAATAGACAATGGCAGTGATGAATGGCAATGCAGATGACATCCGAGAGGGAGGGAAGGGTTCGCTTAGGCGACGCGTGCGGTTCGGTGTCATTTTCCTGTCATTAGCCTAGACTTGTCAAGTCCCAATTATCTATAGGAAATCTTATTCATTCCAAGACAAGCTCTCGTTCCGAGATGGTTTAATTCGCCGGAAAAGGCTCATTAGTTACTGGCATGGTAATATCTCCGACTGAATCAAGGGGAGAACATTCAGGGTACTGACTCATCACTTATCGAGAGTGTCAGACGCCGAATTTATGCTGAGCATATAGTATAGGGAGCATATGCTCCCTATACTCATAGGAAGTATATTACACTAAAGCGTCAGAGCCTATTGTATTCATTTCCACCTCAGTGATGTCCATGTGTCCCCATTTTCATGCGTTTCTCGTCCATTGACCCGGTCACCGGTCGATTAAGGAAGTTATGCTGCTTCCATGTTGAACTGAACGGAGAGCTGCAAGTTCTCACCGTCACCGTTCTTCACTCCGCGCATGTTGTCGTACATAGAGTCACGGGTGTAGAGTGTGAAACGCGGCTCATTCCCCCAATTCGTTAATATTAACTGGTTGTTTTTATCATGATGTCCGTCTGTGATTATTGAGCTTGGAGAATTTTTACAGAGATATTCAGATTACTCTAGAATATTTTGAGGAGAACCTCTTGTCTCTTTGGGGGGTAAGGACTGACAGCGGAGCCGAGGGCTAACGCGCGACACGAAGGTGCCAGTGTTTATGGCAGGGACATGGCAGAGCAGCAGTGAAGTTGTCATGTTTGTTGCTTTGGTGGCGAAATATCTGACCTATTGAAGTGCGCGTTGCAATTGAATGGAGGACTGTATCAGTGGTCTCACCTCCGTCTTACAGAAACGTTTGCTGTTCCAGTGGCGGGATGCCTGTTCTCCCTCAAACCAGGGAAATAGTCCCTGGACTGCTGCGTGTGTCAATCTTTCATTTCCCTTATGGACACTACGGCTCAGCTATAACGCTGCAATTGCTGGGCTCACTTATGTGGGTTTTTATATCTTTACTGCAAACCAATAAAACGTGAGTAGAAAAACAAGCGGAAGCCGTAAAATGGTAATGGAGACATATGGTCCCGTGGCGATAAGATGTCGGATTCTACTGCATCTCATCCGCTTCTCCACTGCGGAGGGAATAACTAACCCTGCACTGTAATTATAGATATACACTATCTGTCTATCTATCTATCTATGTATCTATCTATCTATCTATCTATCTATCTATCTATCTTGTATCTATCTATCTATCTATCTATCTATCTATCTATCTATCTCATATCTATCTATCTATCTATCTATCTATCTATTGTATATCTATCTATCTCGTATCTATCTATCTATCTTGTATCTATCTATCTATCTATCTATCTTGTGTCTATTTATCTATCTATCTCATATCTATCTATCTATCTATTCTTCTATCTATCTATTTATCTATCTATCTATCTCCTATCTATCTATATATCTATCTATCTATCTATCTATCTATCTATATATATATCTATCTATATATCTATCTCATATCTATCTATCTATCTCATATCTATCTATCTATCTTGTATCTATCTATCTATATATCTATCTATCTATCTTGTATCTATCTATCTATCTATCTATCTATCTTGTATCTATCTATCTATCTATATATCTATCTATATATCTATCTATCTATCTATCTATGTTGTATCTATCTATCTATCTATCTATCTATCTATCTATCTATCTTGAATCTATCTATCTATCTATCTATCTATCTATCTATCTATATATCTATCTATCTATCTATCTTGTATCTATCTATCTATCTATCTATCTATCTATCTATCTATATATCTATCTATCTATCTTGTATCTATCTATCTATCTATCTATCTATCTCATATCTATCTATCTATCTATCTATCTATCTTGTATCTATCTATCTATCTATCTATCTATATATATATCTCATATCTATCTATCTATCTATCTATCTATCTATCTATCTATATATCTATCTCATATCTATCTATTTATCTTGTATCTATCTATCTATCTATCTATCTATCTATCTATCTATATATCTATCTCATATCTATCTATCTATCTTGTATCTATCTATCTATCGATCTATCGATCGATCGATCTATATATCTCCTATCTATCTAACTATCTCATATCTATCTATCTATCTATCTATCCATATATCTATCTATCTATCTATCTATCTATCTATCGATCTATCGATCTATATATCTCCTATCTATCTATCTATCCATCTATCTATCTATCTATCTATCGATCTATATATCTCCTATCTATCTATCTATCTATCTATCTATCTATCTATCTATGTATGTATCTATCTATCTATCGATCTATATATCTCCTATCTATCTATCTATCTATCTAACTATCTATCTATCTATCTATCTATATATATATTTTTTCCCGTACACGTTCAGTAAACACACGGTCTGCGGGGAGACCTTTCCTCGCTGCTGTAGCTCCCATAATGTTAGCCAACTTTAGCTGTTGGGGAACTACAAGTCGCAGCATGTCATCACTGGGTACACCATATAGACCTATGTGTTGCCTATAAACCAAGAAAACAATAATTTTATATATATTCTGTGCTAGATGTTATGTCCTCCATTTATAAAGTCCGACCCGGATAACAGGGGTGTTTAACGATGGGGCGATGTAGGGGGCAGAATTATGAAGACACGGCCAAACAGGAACTCTAAATGCTCCAAGTTCCATCTCTCTTTCCCTAATATTCTTCTCCGCTTGCGTTTTATCCTACATATCGCTCTCTTTTCCATCCCCCTTCTCTCCATCTCTCCCCTCTGACCCCTCGCTCCCACCTTTTACACTAATTAATCCCTGCAAGAGGATTAGACGGGGAGCCCCCCTTCCCTTCATCTCCTCCGCTCTCTGTCCCTCTGTCGCCAGCGTTAAGTGAGCCAGAGCCCCGGGGGTACAAGCGGCACAATTCCTCTGTTATTAAATCAGGATTTCAAATTAACCTTCTCTGGTCCCTGGGGCTCCGTAGCGTTACTTACAACGATCAGTCCTCCCGCGCTCCTAACTGTGGCTGGATGCTGGCCTGAAACTCCTATCTGGATGGTTAAATCTGCCACAGCGAGACGGGTAGATGTTACCCCACCCAATAAAAGGGCTTTCTGCACCAAATCCCTGGAATGGGGTCCGCTGAGCTTGCACTCACTGTGCATTTTATCGTTTTAAGGGCCACACAACGGAAGAAGCCATTTTGCTTGGGCTGTAACCGTATTTAATGACATCACTGAGACGCTGTAGTTACACAACAGCTGGGAAGTCACAGGTTACCTAAGCCTACTATAGAACGTGGTTACTAATGGGAGTGGGAGTACCCATGTTTAGTAGGAGAGATTTTAAAAGGGTTGACAGCCTCTCCTTAATATGACATCTTTACCATAAATGTAACATAAATCAGTGTAAAAACGTCAAGATGTTCACGCAAAACAAAATGACGATAAAACAAGACAGGCGTTATTCACAAGCTCCAAGCGTACTCTCGCTGCTGTGAATACCGTCTCTGCAACTTTGCACTGGGTTAGTGCTCAGCCTTCCTGCCGTGAGAGACTCCACAAACTGTAACGTTAATATTTAATGTTGTGTTTATTGCAGGTCACTTATAGCTGCCATTAGTCAGCGGTATTTTATTGAGTAAAAATGGTCTCGCCGAACATCCTCGTGTATTTAATGATTTTTGAGGCTAAAATCCTGGATGTTATTCTTCTACAGATGTTTTTTAAAGGGAACTGACGGACATATTTTTATTTAAGGAGAATGTCACTCTGACAATGAGGGAAAACCTACGTTTGTATGTTGCATGTGCAGTTAGTTTAATATGTGCACTTTTTCTTTAGCAATTTAATTAGTTATGTAATATATTAAAGTCAACTTGATTAACTTATCAACGAGATCATAAAATACTCAGCAAATTCCTCCAAGATCATTCGCTACACAGTCTCAGGTTCATTACAAAATAAGGACTTTTGTACTATTGAGTACAGTATTATTTAATTGCATATTATATTCTGAGTTTGTAATAATATCCAGGTCTCTCCAAGTTCTTTACTAGTATAATATACACTTATCATCATCATCATCATTTATTTATATAGCGCCACTAATTCCGCAGCGCTGTACAGAGAACTCATTCACATCACTCCCTGCCCCATTGGAGCTTACAGTCTAAATTCCCTAACACATACACAGACACAGGGGGAGACAGACAGACAGACAGACAGAGGGGGAGACACTATAGTCAATTTCGATAGCAGCCAATTAATCTACCAGTATGTTTTTGGAGTGTTTTGGAGCACTTCGCTCCAAGTTCTTTACTAGTACAATATACACTTCTCTCCAAGTTCTTTACTAGTACAATATACAATATACACTTCTCTCTCCTTGCAATATTTATATATTTTCACTTAGACCGAAATTCGTCAATACCTGCTAATACAACAACAGGGTTAGAACCCAAGATCGTTACAATATACAACAATTAACTCACATATTGTTTATTTTGTTGGACCCGGGAAGGAGAAATTCTGCATTTGGGAATATAAGGCAGATATCATACTGTACCTAAAATGACTTTACTAATCTGAACCACAAAATCACATTTGAATCCTGGTTCTCTAACTCTTACTCTGATTTATCTATTTAAACCATTAATTGCTGCACTTTACAAACTAGCTTAGTTGTGGCTTCACACTCATAAATTATACAAATTCTTGTAACATTTGTAACCACTAAGAGATAATTCCCCTGGGTGTAACTTTGGTAACTTAGCTCACAGACCTAGATATTTCTTTTGAAGAGTGCAATATGGAATTAAGACTGTAAGCTCTTATGGGGCAGGCACTTATGTGAGTGATATATATTCTCTGTACAGCGCTGCAGAATTAGTGGTGCTATATACATAGATGATGATGATGATGATTGATGAAAATACCAACAAATACAGTTTTTGGAATTTGTAAAAAATAAGACTCACATACGCTGCAATTCTTTTTTTCCACCAGTAGAGGGCACCCTACACCTCTTTACTGGTTTAGTCAGGGGCTTTATGGCCACAAAAGGGGATCTGTTAGCAAATGAGTCTTCTGTGTTGTACTGGTGATTCTCAGACAGGATTTATACACAGAACACTGCATTTTGGAGAATCACAAGGTTACGAAATAAGAGCTAAAGATAATTGCTGCAATACTTATTTTTGCCAGCAGAGGGCACCCTTGTAATGGCCACTGTGGTCTATTGGCTATTCTCAGACATAACTTAGTGTACACTGTATAATTTCTCTGGAAATACTGTATTAATAATAGGAGGGGTGGAAATATCTTGTGTTTAGGATTTTCCTACTTTCAGATCCTGTCTGTAGTGAATAGGAAATGACTATAAAAACATCTATTTTCCTAACAAAGCACAGGAATAAATAATATTTTAAGGAAATAAAATAAATAAATAAAAATACTTTTTTAAATAAGATGTTTTAATAGAATATACTGTAGAGTCAAACTGTAGAGGTCTTTCCATCAAATGTATTTTTAAGAACATTTTTGAGATCCCTCCACCTGTATAGAATGCCCCCTCTGCCATTTATATGTTTGTGTGCTTACCGAGTGTAGGATGATCCATGGAGAGTGTAAAGTGCCTGTTTGAGGGTGGAGTCAGGGCCGGCGTGTGAGGCCTGGGAGCGCTAGGCGCAAGCCCCTCCCATTTGCCTCCAAGCTTCTTACGGTGTGCGGAAAGGGGGGCGGGGCTACATCTTCTCCCGTTGGGAGCGTGGCTCTGGTCTGTGACATCATAGTTCAGCCCTGTACTCCTAGCCCGTTGCCAACATTGAGGAGCAGCCGACTGTGTACCTCCCAACATTGTGCTCCCCTGGCATCGGGACAGGGGGAGTGGCATCGGGACAAGGGGAGTGGCCACATCATGATGGGGGCATGGCCTGTGCCCCAGAGGGCTGGCTAGCGCTATAAAGCACTAGGCTGGTGGCTGTATGACCCTCCTACCCCTTATGCCAGCGGCCGCCTGTCCGACCTCCACCCCCCTGCCCCTCATGCCAGCGGCCAGCGCTCAGTGTGGGGGGGGGGGGGGTCTCCCTGAAAATAAAGACACTCTGTCCCATATAAATGACATTTCCAGTCTTTATAACTCATCTCCAAACCATTTTCTCTCTGAAGCAGTCAGAATATGCCCAGGGACACTGTCTAAGAACTGTCACTCTCTCCCCTCTACCAGCCTCCTCTCTGGCTGCAACCGGGGGCTGGGAGCCCAGAAATGGCAAAGGCTCATTCATTATTAGCAGTTGTCACCTGTGAGGTTGAAGCATAATTATGGCCTCGGCGATTAGGGCTCACAGAAGCATCTGTCAGACGCCCCGGCCTACTCCCTGTCACTTTACGTCTAGAAGATAATATACTCGGCTCCGGCTGTCCGTGCCAATCTCCATTTGTAACAGAACGCCGTGAATCTCTTTGCCTATTTTTTTTTTTTGTGCTGGAAATTCTGTAATTGCAACCTGCAAGCACCAGATGGGAACAGCCGAATGCAGTCTGGATTAGCAAAAAATGTATATTTCTACTCCAGCTATAGATCACTGCACGTGAGATCTGTATAATCGTACAAGGATGGCATGTAAATCGGTGCGTAATAACATCTCACTGTGCATATAGAATACTAGATGGTGCTATATTTATTTATATAGCGCCACTAATTCTGCAGCGCTGTACAGAGAACTTACTCACATCAGTCCCTGCCCCATTGGAGCTTACAGTCTAAATTCCCTAACACACACACACAGACACACAGATACACTGACTAGTGTCAATTTGTTAGCAGCCAATTAACCTACCAGTATGTTTTTGGAGTGTGGGAGGAAACCGGAGCACCCGGAGGAAACCCACGCAAACACGGGAAGAACATACAAACTCCACACAGATAAGGCCATGGTCGGGAACTGAACTCATGACCCCAGTGCTGTAAGGCAGAAGTGCTAACCACTAAGCCACTGTGCTATAATAATCTTTCAATAGTCTAGTCCCCTTGGCACAAACCAAAAGTGTTGTATCATTCATCCAAGGGTTCTAGAGGTGAGTATATTGATCCTTGAATTCATGTACATATCTTACAACTCGGGCCCACAGAATGATTTTGCAAACCAACTCTGTTTCAGAGGGAGATTGGCAAATATTAAAAAAAATAAACGCTTTAGTAGAATCAGACAAATCACTGTACAGCGGACAGAAGAGAGCCAATCACGATGCACCGGCCGTCCCCAGCTGACCATAACTTAGGTAAACTGTATGGTTCTGGTTTGTACGACGTTATTGGTTGATAGATTCTGTTACCGTAAGAAACAACAAACGTATTTCGGGACCTCTTGTTGTCGTTGTTAGATTTGGAAAGAAGGGAAGGCGACAGATATATATACTCGTGACTGCAGCATAGGAGCTGTGAGTCAAATGTGAACCTCGTTTTGTACCCTATTATTACACCCCCTCAGTGACTCCTACCCCAAATGTGCAATTTAGTGCGTGCTTAGGAGGAGCGTGAACGTTGATGGGATTATTACTGGGTATTACGGGCCTGGTGTTAATTATAACCTGTCTGTCTCTTTTGCAGCTTCGAGCCAACAGTGATATTCAATCTCCGAACCAGACCCCCCTGAGCGAGGAGAAGGGTACGTGGCGTCTCTTGTGTGTACTTAAATGTACTGGGCCTGTGTCACTAAGGATTTAAGTTTTAAAATTGTGGATCCAAAGGTAGAATTATCCATTAAGGTTATAAACTTGTGGTACATGGCCTGTCACTGTGTTCACACGAAGATGAATATAGTGTTAATAATTTATTGGTTACTGAGGAGCCAATCGCCAGTACTTATGGCTCCTATATTAAATGCCAGATTGGCGGGGCAGGGCGTATGAGAAAACGCTCACCGCCTCAATCAAATACGATTGGCCAGATTGGGTGTGTGTGTGCTGCCATAAAGTGAGATAAGCCAGAGATGCTGCAAAATAGTTTCGCAAAAATAATCAAATGAATCATTTTATGATACCCAACAACTAATCCATAGCTTTACATATGAAAGGGACTTTTTTTTTGGCACAAAATCAAAGAATATTTTTTTTATACACTTTATCACAATCGATTTTTCATGATTGATGTCTGGTTGGTGTCCAACAGGGGAGATGTGTTGATTGGATGATCCACCATCCTTAACAAACTCCGTAAACTGTACTGAATGACATCATTATTGTACGTATTATCTGGGCTGCAAATACATCATTACAACATTTTTACGCCCTGTAACCGTTAAGCAAGAACCGTTAAGTTATGAACAATGTATAATTGTTGTCTGGGAAATATATTGTATGTATGTATTATTACATGATTTTTATTGCATGATTTTTTTTTAGCATTGATTACGAAGTTGTCAGGTTAACTCCGTGCCGTACAAACCCCTATAATAGTGGTGGTCAGAGGGGTAAGAAGACACCAGTAACTGTTGGTGATAGATACCTTTTAATTCCCAATTAAATGACCCTACAAGTAAAATAGAATCTAATTAAAGTTGTTCATCAAAAGAGAGTCTGAGAGAACAAAGTTTATTACATCAATATAAATGATACAAACCAGTTAAACAACCAGGCACAGATGTATGAGTCACTTCTTACAAAATAAACATGAAATAATAATGTAATAAAATTGGACATATCAAATTAAATTTGTCATCGATCATAGACTTTGCGGAATCAGTCAGTAGCCGCTATGTTGCACGTTGTAAGGTTCGTGAAATGAACTCTGTGCTGTAATCATCTTTGGATTAAACGCTTTTCCTTTCCTTTGAACCGTCAGATATGTACGAGATATGGATGACCCAGTTAAGGGCCAAATATGACGCATATCTGGCAGCTCAATGATTGAGCCAAACATACGGACCTGACGTCAGCCAGACAAGAACGTTTTTGGGCACCAGCCAACTGGATTCTCCAACCTTTATATTCCCATTGCATTGAATAGGATCTGGATTGGATAGGTTGGTCATCCAGTTGGTCATTCATGGCCCACTTTCGACAAATAGGTCTATCTGACACATCTTCTGTGTGTGTATGGCCTCCTTTCGACAAATTGAGCTATTAGGGGTCTACGTTGATTCTAGAAGACTAGATAGGAGGACCAGAGAGGTGACACTCCTCTACCGGTGATCCAGTTGTCTTTTTTAATGGAACAGTGTCAAATAGACAATTGACTCATTGGTCTTCCTCAATGGACAAAGGTCCAGCGTAAAATATGGTTGAATTGACTTAGTAGTCCTAATTGGACCCCAATAGAGAACATTGACAAGGTGACTCTTTGGTCATCTTCATTGAACCCAAATTCAGTCAAATGGCAATGTCAACAAGTCTCAACGGTTTTTCTTAATTGGTCCTACAACAGACCAGGCTTAAAATGCATTTCTCGGTTACCGTGTTTGACTCTACGTTTATGTTTTAGAAAGTTTGACCAGATCTGACGGTGTCTTCAAAAAAACGTTCTTCTAATACGGTGTCTTTCTGGCAGATAAGGCCGGGAACTCAGAGAAGGTGGAGGAAGAAATCGACATTGACCTGAACGCCCCAGAGACGGAGAAGGCGGCTCTGGCCATCCAGAACAAGTTCCGCCGGTTCCAGAAAAGGAAGCAGGACCCCAGTCCATGATAATGGAACCTCCGCATGCGACCACTACACTGCCCTGTAGAAGATACACTGTGTACCAACTCGTCTACCGATTCCACACTCCCTTCTCTATAGAGGACGAGACGGATACCAACAGGGCTTCATAGCTGCTGTTTCCCCCCTCGACACAACCCCTCTTCCCTTAAGTTATAATGAATGCTTAACCCTTATCTGGGCCAATCCCAACGCTCACACAGGCCACAGGTTGGCCAACTTGTAGATACTCTCCTCGATCTGGGTATAGTCAGTGTGATAGAGCGGAAAAGAAAGACTTTTGTACAAAATAAGCTAAAAGTGAGGTCTCCACGTGTACAAGCTTTCACGGCTACAGAAATCCCTTCTTCAGGCATGTTACTATAGCATATATTATATTTACGTATTAAATGTATATAACCAAATATAGACCCTATTGGGCTTCATACTCCCTTCTCATTCCACCCTTCACTAACAGACCTCTCCCCACCAAGCTATGCTCTGTATATTAAATGGACCCGTTGCCTACGGACACTGATGGCAGCCATTTTTGTGGACCGCGCCAATATCCAGCCTTATCGATTGGCTGTTAACTGGTGACATCGGTAGTTCCGAGAGCGGCGATTGGCTGAACTCTTGGGGTTTGAAGTAGGGTTCGTGCGCCTGAAATGGCTGGCCCCCAGGTTGTGTAGGCAAGAGGGGGGCTTCAAAGCTGCTTGTATATTTCAAAGGGGCGTCATGTGAAATACAGACACCCCTGGTCACCTCCCCCCCCCGACATATAAGATTATAATTAAATGTAAACTATCTAAATATGGGAAAATATATTAATTTATATAATGATGTTTATATTGCAACGGAAAAGCCTGCCTTTATAACATATTTTAACCCTTTCATTGTGTTTAGAATGTTTTCATCCCTCGGTTGTGTGGAATCCATTTCTCTATAGTAAAGAAGACGTACTTGTACACCTTTATTCACAGCAGAAATAAGGATTGATAATATGGTATAGGTATATTTTGTGCACACTGAAAAAAACCCAAGGTGAAATAAGATTCTGGTATTGACAGTTCAAGATGCCTGTTTTCTACACGGTAGAGGCGGCCATTTTGTGCGCAGAACCAATATTCAGTAATACTGGTATTACAAAGGGCTGTATCACTGCACCTCAGCTACCAAAATTTAGAATGCAAGCCTTGTCGACCAGAAACCCACTGTATGATTAAAAACATCTCTCTCTCTCTCTCTCTCTCTCTCTCTCTCTCTCTATATATATATATTTATATATATATATATATATATATATATATATATATATATATATATTTATTACAAATGTATACATATAGCTGAAGTTTCAGTATATTTTACCATTAAAAATGAACCATTAAATACCCCCCCCCCCCATTAATAATTGTCCAGAGAGAGGGGCAACTTTGTGTATTGAAAGCAGGAGAGAGGGGTTAAGGGCTCAGTTCGGGAGACATAATCTTTTAAACAATATGACTGTACTGCCACCTAGTGGTTGTTCGATAACACAAGCCTAGTATTGATTTTTTTTTTCATTAATTTTGCTTGTCCGTGTATTTGAAACCCCCTGTCAGCTCCTTGCGACCTTTGATTGATCGCTTCCTCTTATGACCAATAAATAAAATGTATTCCTTTTTTTTTTTTTTTTGGCAAGGAAAATATATGGTTACTGCCGTTATTTTTATATAGATGACATTATTTACCTTTGGTTCACTTTTGAACAATTTGTGTTTTATTGCCTTGACTGTGTAAAGGAAAATCTTGTCACCTCATGGCTGTTTGTGGACACTTGACTCCACGCTTCCTAAAAACGAACAAAAGTGAGGACACATAGTAATTCCATGGGTCAGGACACCTCAGTGACCATCTGTGTCCTAAGGACACAAAAATATCTGGTTTTAACCTTGGAATTTTCCTTTGTACTTCTGCCCTTATCATCTACCCTATACCTCATTTCGTCCATCACATCTCTCTACCCCATTGAGTGCTCTCTGGGATTAATCACCCTCTTGGAACATTTCAGCATGTTTAATTAATAAAACTAATTAAAAGATCAATCTGTCTTTGTTACCTTCTTCCTGGGAAACTCCTGCCTAACTCGTCCAGACTCTGCCAAAATACACAAGTAAATGGGGGACCAGCTGTTACGGTACATTTATCACTAGGGGCATAGTCGGTAAAGAATATGTGGTCTTGTAGATAAACGTACAAAAGGGTATAGAATAGAAGTATAAAATGATGGCTAATAAGAAGGGGAATGAGTACCATAGACATGGCGTAAAACAGACACACAGTTCAGGGCAGTATCCTTATCTAGACAGGCAATCTTAATGCCTTAAATGTCTTAAACAATACACAAGTGATATTAATATATGTATACAATCCTGTAAATAATACCTGTTTAAAGGGTGAGGTCGGATGTCATAGTTTATAATCGTTGAGTTCTGATGTCATCCCTTCCGTTAGGGAAAATAATAACACCACCCCCTCTAATGTATATTATTATGGGTATACAAGGGTAACTTCGGAGACCTAGCTTTTACAGGATCACGGAACTCCTCGATGACTTATAATCTCCTTATAATTAACGGTAAGGGATGCATTATATAAATATACAGAATATACAACAATCACATGGAAACTTGGGAATGACCAAACGTCGGGAAAGCCTGACGGAGATTGCAAACTGACGTTAAGAAACACAATGTTAGACAATAATATGACTGATAAGAAAGCAGCTAAATTACACCCAGTGCAAAAAGGTAAAATTTACAGCAGTGAGTAATCTAAATGAATACAATATATACAGTATATAAAGATATATATATATATATATATATATATATATATATATTATAATATATTAGTAATTTAACTCATCATTAAGTCCTTTTGGCTTTCTAGCAACCAACTAATTATCTAAATAATTTATTTTTGATGTTATACACTCTTCCCATTAATACCCTCGGGTATAATTACATTTTCCAACACCAGTCTCACCCCCAGAGACCCGACGCCTCTGCTGAAACACTGCGGCCTAACGGAGACCTTTCGAATTCCCTCTGCATCATATCCTTATTTTTCAGATCTGTAACAGCTGCAATCTCAAGTTTTTTCCTACGGTCTTTCTCTAGCGTCATGAATCCTGATTCGGATGCTATTCTATCTATCCAGTCCACTTTTTATAGGGATAGACGTGTGGCTGGCATAGAGGAGCCTACAAGAGCGATTAATGAAATCGATGTTTGATTACGTGTAAAAAGAAAACACAAAAATAACTTATAGATATCGTGTGGCCCTTTCTAGGGTGGGGGCAACACATTTTTCTTTTTAATATGGAATTCCAGATCTGTCAGTGCATCCGGTGAAATGTTCCTTTCTGGGAACTAACGAGAAAATGCTGAATGCTTAAGTTCGTACCCATTGCAGACCTCGCAATATGGCCGCTCATTCTTTTGATCTTTTTAAAAACAATCAGTGGAGGATCGTTAGTGGTTACTTTATCAAATTGTAATATATTCCAATAGGACAGAATTCCTTTAATTGAACTAGGCAGGCCATAACACATAATATATGCAATATATTTTCACCGGTCATGTATCGCTTGCAGTGGCTACATTGTTTTCTTGATTCACTGGCAATCTTATGGCTGTTATATATAGAATGAGCGCTTTCTGAAATTGTTTTTATTGAACATTATACGATCTATCATGTGATGTGATCCTGATGCACTGATAAGTTGACTTTTAGGTAAATTATGAATCAAAATCTTTGGATGATTACTTTTAGCAGTCAGAAATTGTTTTTGATCCTTGGGTTTTTCTATAAACATCCGTCCTAACAACACCATCTATATATATATTACACGGTGGCTCAGTGGTTGGCACTTCTGCCTCACAGCACTGGGGTCATGAGTTAAATTCCCGTCCATGGCCTTATCTGTGTGGAGTTTGTATGTTCTCCCTGTGTTTGCGTGGGTTTCCTCCAGATGCTCCGGTTTCCTCCCACACTCCAAAAACATACTGGTAGGTTAATTGGCTGCTAACAAATTGACCTTAGTCTCTGTCTGTCTTTCTGTCTGTATATTAGGGAATTTAGACTGTAAGCTCCAATGTGGCAGGGACTGATGTGAGTGAGTTCTCTGTACAGCGCTACAGAATTTGTGGCGCTATATAAATAAATGGTGATGATGATGATGATGATTACAGATTCATTCAAAAATATGACCTACGGGAATCCTACTAGTCTGTAAATGTAATCATAGCTTGAAATCCATGAAGTTTACGGAATGAAAGTCATCAACTATTTAGTGTCATCTTTCCGTCCCAAAAAATAAAACATTGATGTATCTACAGAAACCCTCTATATCTCCACCTTATCTCTCATTATGAGCGAACAAAACTCCTACATAAACTTGCCATTGTCGGAGCACTAGGACCCTTTCTGTTTGCAGCTATTATTCTTCACCAAATCATATATATATATATATATATATATATATATATATGGGTGTGTTTGGAGTCTAACTCTGTGGTGTCTGGCTATGTATATTCAGGTAAGCGTATGTCATTGTTAGGGTAATGAGATCACTATGGGCACGTCACATGACACATGACCTCACATGATGATGTCACAACGTACATTGCCGCCTCACAAAGACTTTGTTTAAATGCAGTTTCTCCGACATTAATATCTCCACCTGCTGCAGGCACTGTGTGCAATTCCTGTTGGGGTCAGGAGTGAAGATTATCCCCAACAAGCCGTCATTAACTCCTTTATTCCAATTTCTAGGACGATAGAGTGTAATTATTTATAACTATACACCCAGGTCCTCTTTTCGTACTTCTGGGTGCGTGGCTGGGATCTCTCCTTCCGTGTCGATTTCATGTCTTTCCACAATCAGATCTTTGTATCTGCAGAATTTATTTTCCATTTTAGCCTGTGCTTGTCTCTCTAACGGAGGCAATTTAGCCTCACGAGTCAGGCCCACCTCACCCAAAGCCCTAAAAAAAGTAATGGCGCCCTGCCCCCCTATTGTCTACCATGCAACTTTTGAGATTCTGAACTAATGGGCATCTCCAAAAAATGGTCACAGCAGGAAGGGACCATGGCCTCGCCCCATTGGGGTGAGCCATGACCCCAGGGGGCATGTACAGTGCTTCTGAGGAGCTAGGCCATTACCTTACCCTCCGGTCACCTCTCAACTCTAGGTCTTGCTAAATTAATCTAAACCTCCACAACTGGCACAGTCAAGGTGCAGTTAATCTACAAGACCTGTTTGAAAGTAACAACATGGGGGTAAATTTACTAAAGCCTTCTAAAAAGGAAGAGTGGGGGGTGTTGCCCAGAACAACCAATCAGATGCTAGCTATCATTTATCTAATACATTCTAGAAAATGATAGCTATAATCTGATTGGTCGCTATGGTCAAGATCTCCAGTGTTCCGTTTCAGAACCTTCAGTAAATCCAGCCCCTGACGTCCTCACAATGCTTATTAACCCCTCCCCATTTAAAGATGGTTCAATAAAATGCAAAATCAGACAGATTTTCGTTCTCAGAAATGTCAGTTTTTATTAACAATTTTAATTTCGTGGGAGGCTGTGTGCAATTTATTTTTTACAGGGGGGGGGGGATAGGAAATACAAGGCATATACATTATCATTCTGTATTGTCATTTTTTTTTTATTTATATACATTTATACACACACACACATATATATGTAGGGTGGACAGAGCCATATCTGCTTATAATTATGGCGTGTACGGCTGACTGGATGCATATTATATATATATACCAACAATCTGAGAAGATTGTTGGTCTGTAGTGGAAAGCAGTTTTGTTGTTTGCTGTGAGGCGGTTTTTCATACCTCAGGACGTCCCAGGAAGTCTGGCTTTAAGACGACTGTGACAAAAAGCACCGTAAAGGAAGTGGCTGGCTGCCATTGCAACCACAGCGCCAGTCAAGCGCATACAGACGGCTCATTCTGTTCTGAGAGAAATAACCCACAATGCATTGCAATGTCCTCATGTCAAGTTTGGCTTCTGAGTCGTGAATAGGCTGTCTATCGTAAATATGGAACATCCAGAAAGATACCATTGCAATTGAAAAATCATAACATTAAATTGGGTTAATTCTTTAATTACACAGGGCCAGAATGCAGAGGAATAACATGATTTGGTCGTGTTGTTTTTCTTTCATATACATACAAAAAAAAAAACCTAAGAAACGTCATTTTGCCTCAGTTTCCTGGAACAGAAATGGCATACGATGCAGCACCATAGAGAGAGAGAAAAAAAATAAAGGACGAACTAAAGACAACGAAACTATAACCTGATATTAAAACTACATTTACTCTAAATTTGGACTTGGGGCCTGCAGAGAACTAAAGAAGGACAGAGGAATCGGGAGAGAATTAAGTAATATCACCCCTGACAGTTGCCCTTGGGGTTGTTGAACAACGCCGACTAACATCCGGGGATCTGAGGTACCTCTAATGGTTTTTGTTAAACCCAAGTGCATGCTGGGATTGCAATGGTTTAAAGGGCCTCTCCAGCAGCATTGGGGTTTATAGAAACCTGTCAAGGATTAACCGCTCTTTTCTGCTCCGGAAGGCAGCAAAAAGAGGGTTAAAGCTGTAGAAATATTGCCCTGGAGAGAGGTAGAAAGGGCAATACTTGTACAATGATAGGAACACATGAGGTCTGCGGTCTTACGCTGGCATAAGGTTTATCACCGTGCTTCATTCTCATATCAGACAGTGGGTGCTTTTATGCCTGCAAGATTTTATTATTATTTTATTTTTTAGGTGGAGTATAAGGTGCCGTCTGACTCGCTATGACTCCGTGTGTGTCCCCTGAGGGGCCGCAGGTCCCAGAATGCATTGAAAGAGGCTGTTCTACAGTGAAGGTGCAGCTGTGGGTGACTGCTATTTAATACGATCAGGTTTGGTTAGAGGGGCGAGGTTGCTTTACCTGTCTATAAGCCATGCGCGTGCTTCACTAGGAGTTTGCTCTGATCCTCCATTGGAAGCCCGGAGTACTGACTTAATGGAGAGTAAATGCTATTTCCTGGCCCATCACCTGATCACAAAAAATATTCCTATGGGGATACACGGGGGATCCCCTATGGGTAGAGTTTGCATTATATTGCATTGCAGCCACTCCTCGGGTGATAAATTTGGGGGTTCCCTGTATCCCAAAAGGAGTCCTACTTTAATTCTTGGTTTCTCGGAGAGTTCTTGCTAGTTTCCCGCAGGGAAAGGTACACGATGGTCTATGTTTAACACATAAAACATAATTAAAAGGCATAAGCCGCGTTTTAAGACCAGTGGGGATCTGGGAGAGATGTAGGGGGTGAGTATAGAAGGGTTCCGTCTTCTTATCTTCTTTTTAGATAATGGGTCAAAGCATAATTAGCTGTCCGTTGTTGGGTGCTGTTGGCCTAGCACTTTGAACGCTATCTCCTGATGGTACTGCTTAAGCAAGACCATAAGATAAGAGTTATTCGGTTTCAATGAGGGCGGTCTACCGGGAACAAAAAAATATTGTTCCAATTGATGTTTAGAACAATTTATTAGCTAATACATGGTAGAGATGGCCAGTCTAGTCTCAAGACTATGTAGGTTCTGAATTAACGTGTGGTTTGGATAATGTGGACTGACCCCCTTCCTCCCCGGTATACACCTCACCCCAGGTCCCCAATGCTCTTCGATATATTAAGTGTGTTTCTCTGAGTCACTTTTGATTAAATTCTTGAAGGCGTTTTTGAGGCTGTTTTTGCTTGGGGACTTTACAGCGGCTCTTCGGGGCTGATCCCCATCTTCGTCCCCCCTCAGTTCCATCTCGATGGTGTAGATCACTTTGGAGCTGCGGGGGGATTCCTCGTCGGCCTTTTGTGTACCTTCCCTGCCTGCTAATTGCTATTTCCTGTCCTTGCGGGAGTCTCCGATCCCTTTGGACTTCTTGTCGCTGCTGGATTTAAAGCTTCGGCTCTGGTCTAGCATGGCGAGGAGAGGGGTCTGGAAAAAAAGAGAAAGGAGAGTGTTGGGGAAAACGAACGTACATAAATGTCTTGTGGATCTTCTCAGGAGTCAGATTTATTCTCCCAGGTGGGAACATAACAAAGAAGACAAATTGTTTAGATCACCAGAGAGTTGGACCACTGCGTGTCGTAGACTTGGATCTACAGATACTTCATGGCAATGCCAGAGAAGACAAAGAGCAGATGTCTTCTTCTCACTACAGTAGGTTAGATCTTTGGAGATCTCTGCTGCCAGATCCAACTGGGACAATAATCATGCTTTGACATGCAAGGATAATTATAGGGTTTACTCCAGTGATGGGCAACCTCATACACATCCTGGGCCGCATGGGGTGGCCCTCTAATCTTCAAAAGGGCTTCACATTACCCTTAATTTCAGTGATAAGGTAAAACAATACATTTAGTCAAAGAATAGAGACACCTATCTGTAATAACTTATCAGCAGGTAAGTGTTACAAGCTTGAACACACATCTAACGTAGCTCAGAGGCCTGCCTGAGGGCCTATGGCCATTTGTCGCCCATCACTAGTCTAGGAGAAAATCAGGGTGGAAGGACTTGATTGGCAACCAAAGACGGACAGCTCTAAGGGAATGTCAGCTGGAAAAATTACTATAAAAGGTTGCATTGTTGTGTGCGTTCTACAGCACCGTAAAGCTTATTTACGGTACAAGATTGATATTTTTCTGTAGATGGAAATGTTCTCTTACCTGTCTGCCACCCTTTGATGAGCCTTTGGATAATTTGTGAAGTTTTCCTCTTTCTAGCGCACTGGAAACAGGAGACAGACATGACAATAAGTTTGGTGAAGAACACACATACACAGGTGTAAGGCTAGAGGCTGCTTTTAGAGTTTTCGTGACAATGGGGGTTAATAAAGTAATTGCTTTAAGCATAAACCACAAATCATCATAACTTAATTAACTGACACCAGCAGTGCTCACTTCCTTGCGTACGGCGCTGGGGTCTTGTGTGTAAAGCTCATCATCTTTAATCATATGTGTTTTATACTGCACAATTAAATTTAATTGATGCTGACCCAGAATTATTGCGAGTAGATAAAGCAAAGGTGGGAAGTCCCCAATTGAGGCTTACGCGGGACAGTGACTGCATGTTGACTATCATTGAATCTCTTGCTTCCTCAGGAGTCAGATAACAGACTATAGGGCACTTCCTGTACATTTCTAGCTGGATATGCCCATTGTCTTTTTGCAGAATCAGCATAACCGAAGCTAAGTAAAATATTTGTTTTATCAATTTGAATTTGCAGATTTTTGTGTCATCTTCCAGTACTCTATACTTGACCTACCTGAGTTCCCTCTGCACTCGGATTTGTCTTCTCAGCCAACAGTAACGGATGAGGTAACCGATTATTGCCACAATAATGACCACCCCTAAAGCAGCCCCAATAATGATGCCGAGAACTAGGCCAGCGCGGACTGGAACTGTGAAGACACAAAACGTAATACGTTAGGGTTTGGAGAGGTAAAACAGATTATAAAATAAGAAAATAATAAGTGGAGAGTATGAAATAATTGTCTTTGGTGTATGTTTAAATAAAAAAATGTATATCATTATGTCCCATCCAGTTTACGACCCTTTGACTAGTGTCAAACACAAATTTGAATACATGTGTCTTGTAGAACAACAACAGAGACATAGTTAGATGTATCTCCTGGACTTGTGAAATGGAGATTAGTGGAGAACACAACTGAAGACCTCGGCTAAGTGCAGAAGAACCTCACGTTTGTCGTGGACCAGCAGGTGAACGTAAGAGGACTTTCCCACCACGTCAGGTGGGTTCTTGACATCACAGGTGAAGGTCCCATTGTCTGTGTATTCCAGGTTGTGGAGAACGATGGATCCATCTTTACTTCTGGGGTACCCCACCCATTCTAAACGGTCTTTGAATATCCCCGTTTCATCTAAATGAGCCTGTCCCTTGGAGTAGTGAAGTATCTAAGAGAAAGAGTCATAACATAAATGTATTTAACAAACTATATAAAGGTTTCAGAATGCAAATACGTTACAATTACATGTATAAGATATAACACTGATGGGTGAAGATAATTCTGAATGTTACAGCTACGGACAACATCTAAGATGAAAGGAATTTTTGACCCAAATGTTGACAACATGGTAAGTAAAGGACATGTCTTCAGTTCTCAAAATATTCTCTTTAAACGTCTTTTAAAGAGCTGACAGTATTGTTATATTGTTTTAACTTCCATTTTTTGAGAATGTTCTCAAAATTCTGGGAGGTCAACATAATGTAACGTGGATTGACCCCAAGTATTTAAAAAACCCAATCTACGACAAAAGAGAAAAGATGTCCATTGCTAATCGAATCAATCCCCATATCCATCTCTCCACCTCAATAAATACATTTTGTTATTTTAAAAAAGTTATTAGATATTAAACTTAAAGCCAAATTGACCAGCCCAAGGAACATTTCCGAGAGTCTCCGAGTCTTACCGAGTATGTGTCCCTACTGTTGTCGGGTTGGTAATGCCAGGTGACGGAAATGTCATCCGAAATCCATTCACTTGACCAGAAAGTGCAGGACAGGCTGACCTTTGACCCTACATTGCCATAGATCTCTCGATCAGTGTAGACTTCAATTGCCAGGGTTGGTGAGAATGCTTTGGTCAGAAAAATAAAAAAACAGAGTTTTAGCATCCACCGGCTAATACGATAGGATGGAGACTGCAAGCGCCCACACAATGCCAATACTAAACATGGATGGAGTACAGCCTGGTCTTCAAATCTAATCCAACTTTATAGACAAATAGATCAACTGGGAATTTTGAACAATGTACAGACGGAGCGGTAGAATAAGACACAGTAGATCTGCACAAGCTATGACCCAACACAAATACATATTGAAAAATATACAGTACTCATAAAAAATAATAATAAAAAAAAAAAAGAATTAAATTAGCCTCTGTTGTCATTTAAATATTGTAAAGCATCCAACGTTGACCTTGAAGCAAGGCTTTTTATGAAGAAAATGACAAGGTCAGAACAATAAATAGATATCTATGGTTGATATTTGTGTGCTGTTCTGTTCCGTACAGCCTGCAGTTCCCTGGGAATAAAATCTGCTGAGCATAGCACAGCATGCTGGATACTAATCACTGCTTTATCATAAAGTCCCTATAACTTTTGCATATTTTATATTTATGATCCTTGGCAAAAACTATTTTAAGTAAGGGGTATTGTATTTAGGCTTAATGCTAACACGACTGCATAAATATTAATATCTGCAAAAATACTCAATTATTCTGCCATTTGAACAATATATAATATATATGTATATTTATTTAGCATTTGCATCTATTTTTACTATAACCTGTAGGTGTCGCTGTTATTTTGCCTGTGATGGTTTAGTCTGTCCGTAGATGCTCTCGATATATAGCAAAGCACTATACCATCAAAACTAAGCAAGCTTTATAATGAATAAGCTGGGGTTATCAATCATATCAAATAGGACACCATATTTAAGACAACGTATATATTGCTGTAAATTTCCCTTTAAATTTGCTTTTATCTAAGAACCAAGACTTTTAAGAAAAAAAAACCACCCATATATGGTAAGTACTAAGTAACCCAAGTACTGTCAGGCTGAACAGTTCCACAGTAGAGGGATAGACATGGGTTGCCTACTACTCTAGAGTAGATAATGCCTTTTCATAGACTGCTAAAATAAAACAAGTAGGACAAATTCTGCTGGGCAAAACATTTCATGGTACTTTGAATATCCCAAGATGGACTTACTGAGTGCGGAGAGAACTACAAGAGCCAGCAGGCAGGATGATGTCCTGGACGTGCCCATAGATTCCATTTCTAGTCTAGTAGCGTGTGATCCACAGAGGCATGTGGAGAACCCCGAGTTATAGTCAGATTCCTCCTTGCGATGGAATAAAGGAGTCTACCGCACAAACTGGTTTATAAACTCCAAGGGGTGGGATGGGAGAACTTCTCCTGAGGCCCTGACCAATCTGGAGTCAGGTCTGGGGTGGTGGGAGAAGATCTGGTCAGGATGAATGTGGATGGGTGGGGAGCACTGCTATAGGACTGAGCTTTATAATAAGGGACTGTTTGTTTTCTCGTGGATGTAGGAAGAAAGTTGGAGAGGGGGAGAGAAGGGGTTATAGACAGCTAAGCTGCAGACGGCACGTAGATTGTAAGCTCTTGCAACCAGGTCCCTCTGTGCACGTACTAACCAGCATTTAAAAAACGCTGGTGCAACATCAATAAAGGATAAAAATAATAGTTATCAGACAACTGAGATAAAGTTACTACTATATGGGGTAAAATTATTTTATTGAAAAATAAAATTAAAAAAACAGTGTCAATCTATTGAAAATGTTAAAGGCGTTGTCCACATTTGTACACCCCACTCATGTAGCAATCAGTGGGTGTCTTACCCCCCTTTCCCCCCAGATGCCACTTAAACTGGGTACACACCTGTTGCAATCTTACGTCAGATGCAATTACTGCACTTATAACACAACAAAGATTATTGCCACACTGGTCTATAATCACAGACTGTTACTTGTATAAGAATTATATATTATTTTTTATTAATTTCTGACATCACCGCTGAAATCAGTGTTCATTGATTATCAAATTGCTGAGGTGCTACTTACCAAATTAGATTATAGTGTCAGAGAAGTAGAATTTGTTTAATGTAGTGCACGGCCAGTCTCGTAATAGTATTCTTATGACTGATGATTGTATATCCCAATTGATTTAAAGATGAACGTTAATTACTTATATTTAAAATTATTAAAATTAGCGAAATAGCAAAATGAATTTGTGAATTAAAGTGATATTAATTCTCACTATTATTTCAGCAATATATATAAAAATACAGTGATTTACACAATATTTGTGAGAATAGATGTATTAGTGACAGAGTGACAATTATGCCGTAGATCTGAAACAATTACTTGGAGTTAGAGTTGCCTCCAATATTTGGCTGGAATCAGATCGTTTTACCATTGTTGTCTCTGGATTCTAATATGTAAACTGAATTGTTTTCTACCTTACGTTGCTCCACTAAGTCTGGTCTAATCTGAGCTGTTGGGTCGGCTTTTCACAATTAGATGAAATCACAACATTCCAAAGTGTTTATCATCATCATTTATTTATATAGCGCCACTAATTCCGCAGCGCTGTACAGAGAACTCAGATCTAGGTTAACAGTGTCAATATCTAACCTCACCGCTAACCAGCAGATATCTGTGTCACTATCCCACCTCACCACTAACCAGCAGACATCTGTGTCACTATCCCCCCTCACCACTAACCAGCAGATATCAGTGTCACTATCTCACCTCACCACTAACCAGCAGATATCTGTGTCACTATCCCCCCTCACCACTAACCAGCAGATATCTGTGTCACTAACCCCCCTTACCACTAACCAGCAGATATCCGTGTCACTATCCCCCCTCACCACTAACCAGCAGATATCTGTGTCACTATCCCACCTCACCACTAAACAGCAAATATCCGTGTCACTATCCCAACTCACCACTAACCAGCAAATATCCGTGTCACTATCCCAACTCACCACTAACCATCAGATATCAGTGTCACTATCTCACCTCACCACTGACCAGCAGATATCCGTGTCACTATCCCCCCTCACCACTAACCAGCTGATATCTGTGTCACTATCCCCCCTCACCACTAACCAGCAGACATCTGTGTCACTATCCCCCCTCACCACTAACCAGCAGATATCTGTGTCACTATCCCAACTCACCACTAACCATCAGATATCTGTGTCACTATCCCCCCTCACCACTAACCAGCAGATATCTGTGTCACTATCCCCCCTCACCACTAACCAGCAAATATCCGTGTCACTATCCCAACTCACCACTAACCATCAGATATCTGTGTCACTATCCCACCTCACCACTAACCAGCCGATATCTGTGTCACTATCCCACCTCACCACTAACCAGCCGATATCTGTGTCACTATCCCCCCTCACCACTAACCAGCAGATATCTGTGTCACTATCCCCCCTCACCACTAACCAGCAGATATCTGTGTCACTATCCCACCTTACCACTAACCAGCAGATATCTGTGTCACTATCCCACCTCACCACTAACCAGCAGATATCTGTGTCACTATCCCCCCTCACCACTAACCAGCAGATATCTGTGTCACTATCCCACCTCACCACTAACCAGCCGATATCTGTGTCACTATCCCATCTCACCACTAACCAGCAGATATCTGTGTCACTATCCCCCCTCACCACTAACCAGCAGATATCTGTGTCACTATCCCCCCTCACCACTAACCAGCAGATATCTGTGTCACTATCCCACCTCACCACTAACCAGCAGATATCTGTGTCACTATCCCATCTCACCACTAACCAGCAGATATCCGTGTCACTATCCCATCTCACCACTAACCAGCAGATATCTGTGTCACTATCCCACCTCACCACTAACCAGCAGATATCTGTGTCACTATCCCACCTCACCACTAACCAGCTGATATCTGTGTCACTATCCCATCTCACCACTAACCAGCAGATATCTGTGTCACTATCCCACCTCACCACTAACCAACAGATATCTGTGTCACTATCCCACCTCACCACTAACCAGCAGATATCCGTGTCACTATCCCATCTCACCACTAACCAGCAGATATCTGTGTCACTATCCCACCTCACCACTTACCAGCTGATATCTGTGTCACTATCCCACCTCACCACTAACCAGCAGATATCCGTGTCACTATCCCATCTCACCACTAACCAGCAGATATCTGTGTCACTATCCCAACTCACCACTAACAAGCAGATATCTGTGTCACTATCCCACCTCACCACTAACCAGCAGATATATGTGTCACTATCCCCCCTCACCACTAACCAGCAGATATCTGTGTCACTATCCCCCCTCACCACTAACCAACAGATATCTGTGTCACTATCCCCCCTCACCGCTAACCAGCAGATATCTGTGTCACTATCCCAACTCACCACTAACAAGCAGATATCTGTGTCACTATCCCACCTCACCACTAACCAGCAGATATATGTGTCACTATCCCACCTCACCACTAACCAGCAGATATCCGTGTCACTATCTCACCTCACCACTAACCAACAGATATCTGTGTCACTATCCCCCCTCACCGCTAACCAGCAGATATCCGTGTCACTATCCCACCTCACCACTAACCAGCAGATATATGTGTCACTATCCCACCTCACCACTAACCAGCAGATATCCGTGTCACTATCTCACCTCACCACTAACCAGCTGGGGTGGGATAGTGGCACATTAGGGAAGGTAACCTAGTGTGTGTGTGTGTGTGGGGGGGGGGTATTAGTACAGTAGGGGGGTAACACAGTGTGTGTGGGGGTAGTAGTACAGTAGGGGGGCAACACAATGTGTGTGTGGGGGGGTAGTACAGTAGGGGGGCAACAGTGTGTGTGTGTGGGGGTAGTAGTACAGTAGGGGGGTAACACAATGTGTGGGGGGGGAGTGGTACAGTAGGGGGGCAACACAGTGTGTGTGTGGGGGGGGTAGTAGTACAGTAGGGGGGCAACACAGTGTGTGTGTGTGGGGGGGGGTAGTAGTACAGTAGGGGGGGTAACACAGTGTGTAGGGGGGTAGTAGTATAATAGGGGGGCAACACAGTGTGTGTGTGTGGGGGTAGTAGTACAGTAGGGGGTAACACAGTGTGTGGGGGGTAGTAGTACAGTAGGGGGGCAACACAGTGTGTGGGGGGGTAGTAGTACATTAGGGGGGAACACAGTGTGTGGGGGGGTAGTAGCACAGTGAGGGGTAGTGACTCAGTGAGGGGAGAGTAGCACGGTATGTGTGTGTGTGTGGGGGTAACACAGAGGGGGGGGTAGTATGACAGTGGAGGGGTATTAGCACAGTAGGGGATTAACAATGTGTGTGGTGGGGTAGGAGCACAGTGTGGGGGGGGGTAATAACACAGTGGGGGGGTAGTAGCACACTGTGGGGGGTAGTAGTACAGTGGGGGGGGGTAGTATGACAGTGGAGGGGTAATAGCACTGTGTGGGGGGTAGTTACTCAGTGAGGAGGGTAGTAACACAGTGAGGGGGGTAGTAGCACAGTGAGGGGGTAGTATGACAGTGGAGGGGTAATAGTACTGTGTGTGGGGTAGTTACTCAGTGAGGGGGGTAATAACACAGAGGGGGTAGTTACTCAGTGAGGGGGGTAATAGCACTGTGTGAGGGGGGTAGTTACTCAGTGAGGGGGTAATTACTCAGTGAGGGGGGTAGGAGCACTGTGTGAGGGGTAGTTACTCAGTGAGGGGGGTAATAACACAGAGGGGGGTAATTACTCAGTGAGGGGGGTAGGAGCACTGTGTGAGGGGTAGTCACTCAGTGAGGGGGGTAGGAGCACTGTGTGAGGGGTAGTTACTCAGTGAGGGGGGTAGGAGCACTGTGTGAGGGGTAGTCACTCAGTGAGGGGGGTAGGAGTACTGTGTGAGGGGTAGTCACTCAGTGAGGGGGGTAGGAGCACTGTGTGAGGGGTAGTCACTCAGTGAGGGGGGTAGGAGCACTGTGTGAGGGGTAGTTACTCAGTGAGGGGGGTAGGAGCACTGTGTGAGGGGTAGTCACTCAGTGAGGGGGGTAGGAGCACTGTGTTAGGGGTAGTCACTCAGTGAGGGGGGTAGGAGCACTGTGTGAGGGGTAGTTACTCAGTGAGGGGGGTAGGAGCACTGTGTGAGGGGTAGTTACTCAGTGAGGGGGGTAGGAGCACTGTGTGAGGGGTAGTCACTCAGTGAGGGGGGTAGGAGCACTGTGTGAGGGGTAGTTACTCAGTGAGGGGGGTAGGAGCACTGTGTGAGGGGTAGTCACTCAGTGAGGGGGGTAGGAGTACTGTGTGAGGGGTAGTCACTCAGTGAGGGGGGTAGGAGCACTGTGTGAGGGGTAGTTACTCAGTGAGGGGGGTAGGAGCACTGTGTGAGGGGTAGTTACTCAGTGAGGGGGGTAGGAGCACTGTGTGAGGGGTAGTCACTCAGTGAGGGGGGTAGGAGTACTGTGTGAGGGGTAGTTACTCAGTGAGGGGGGTAGGAGCACTGTGTGAGGGGTAGTTACTCAGTGAGGGGGGTAGGAGCACTGTGTGAGGGGTAGTTACTCAGTGAGGGGGGTAGGAGCACTGTGTGAGGGGTAGTTACTCAGTGAGGGGGGTAGTAACACAGTGAGGGGGGTAGTAGCACAGTGAGGGGGTAGTATGACAGTGGAGGGGTAATAGTACTGTGTGTGGGGTAGTTACTCAGTGAGGGGGGTAATAACACAGGGGGGGTAGTTACTCAGTGAGGGGGGTAATAGCACTGTGTGAGGGGGGTAGTTACTCAGTGAGGGGGGGTAATTACTCAGTGAGGGGGGTAGGAGCACTGTGTGAGGGGTAGTTACTCAGTGAGGGGGGTAATAACACAGAGGGGGGTAATTATTCAGTGAGGGGGGTAGGAGCACTGTGTGAGGGGTAGTCACTCAGTGAGGGGGGTAGGAGCACTGTGTGAGGGGTAGTTACTCAGTGAGGGGGGTAGGAGCACTGTGTGAGGGGTAGTCACTCAGTGAGGGGGGTAGGAGCACTGTGTGAGGGGTAGTTACTCAGTGAGGGGGGTAGGAGCACTGTGTGAGGGGTAGTCACTCAGTGAGGGGGGTAGGAGCACTGTGTTAGGGGTAGTTACTCAGTGAGGGGGGTAGGAGCACTGTGTGAGGGGTAGTCACTCAGTGAGGGGGGTAGGAGCACTGTGTGAGGGGTAGTCACTCAGTGAGGGGGGGTAGGAGCACTGTGTGAGGGGTAGTCACTCAGTGAGGGGGGTAGGAGCACTGTGTGAGGGGTAGTTACTCAGTGAGGGGGGTAGGAGCACTGTGTGAGGGGTAGTTACTCAGTGAGGGGGGTAGGAGCACTGTGTGAGGGGTAGTTACTCAGTGAGGGGGGTAGGAGCACTGTGTGAGGGGTAGTTACTCAGTGAGGGGGGTAATAACACAGTGAGGGGGGTAGTAGCACAGTGAGGGGGTAGTATGACAGTGGAGGGGTAATAGTACTGTGTGTGGGGTAGTTACTCAGTGAGGGGGGTAATAACACAGGGGGGGTAGTTACTCAGTGAGGGGGGTAATAGCACTGTGTGAGGGGGGTAGTTACTCAGTGAGGGGGGTAATTACTCAGTGAGGGGGGTAGGAGCACTGTGTGAGGGGTAGTTACTCAGTGAGGGGGGTAATAACACAGAGGGGGGGTAATTATTCAGTGAGGGGGGTAGGAGCACTGTGTGAGGGGTAGTCACTCAGTGAGGGGGGGTAGGAGCACTGTGTGAGGGGTAGTTACTCAGTGAGGGGGGTAGGAGCACTGTGTGAGGGGTAGTCACTCAGTGAGGGGGGTAGGAGCACTGTGTGAGGGGTAGTTACTCAGTGAGGGGGGTAGGAGCACTGTGTGAGGGGTAGTCACTCAGTGAGGGGGGTAGGAGCACTGTGTTAGGGGGTAGTTACTCAGTGAGGGGGGTAGGAGCACTGTGTGAGGGGTAGTCACTCAGTGAGGGGGGGTAGGAGCACTGTGTGAGGGGTAGTCACTCAGTGAGGGGGGTAGGAGCACTGTGTGAGGGGTAGTCACTCAGTGAGGGGGGTAGGAGCACTGTGTGAGGGGTAGTTACTCAGTGAGGGGGGTAGGAGCACTGTGTGAGGGGTAGTTACTCAGTGAGGGGGGTAGGAGCACTGTGTGAGGGGTAGTTACACAGTGAGGGGGGTAGGAGCACTGTGTGAGGGGTAGTTACTCAGTGAGGGGGGTAATAACACAGAGGGGGGTTACTCAGTTACTCAGTGAGGTTGGATACACTACTAGATGTTTTGCTGACACTGCCAGTGACGTCACGGGGTGGGCGGTCCGCCACGCACGGACCACGCCCTCCTCAGACCGCGCCCAATCAGGCAGCGGCAGTACATGGTAACGAGCAGCGCGGCGGGTCACGTGTCCGTGTGACGTCAGTGACAGCGGCAGGAAGATGGCGGCGCTGTTGTTGAGGTGACTTCTCCCTGTGACCGGGGCTGGTGGGGGGAGAGAGCCGGACCCCGGGACAGAGGAGGCCTTCCCTGGATCAGAGGGGCCAGTAGTGGCGGGAGGGGGGCAGGAGGGGTATATGGGGCATCTGTGGGGTAGTTGTGGGGGCAGGGAGAGGTCAGGGGTCACCTGGGGCAATCTGTGTGCTGGGTGGGGGGGTGTCTCTGTGCCAGGGCAGGGGGTGACCTGCTGGGTAAGGGTATTACTGTGGGGGTATTAGTAGATATGTGGGGTAGGTGAGGGCAGGGGTATTGGGGTCATCTGTATAGGGGGCAGTGTGTATATATATATATATATTATAGTGTTTTTGTTTGACTCTGACTTCTCTCATCTTCCCCCCCCCCCCCCCCCCTCCCAGGCACGCTGCCCGGCAATGTCTCCGCTCCCAGCTCCGGCCTATGTTCTGCATTAGGAAGTAAGTACTTTGCACGTATTTCTCAAACTGTTTATTTGTTTGTCTCCAGTGAACACGACAACTTCCACATTTACGGCCGCTATCGCCCCTTCCTCACCCCTATATAAATGGCTTCCTCCTTCATTCCCCCCACTATACAGCAGATCCTTCAATCCGCTGCTGCAGAACACTTGTCCTTTGTTTCAGGCTGTGTCCTCGCAGACTCTCTGATATATTTTCCTTGAGCTATGTCTAAGAGCCGAAAGAATGGTGCATGTGTGACCTTCTAAAGTAAATGGCTCATTGCTGTGAAAGTGTGTGTGTGTATGTGTGTATATGTATATATATATATATATATATATATATATATATATATATATATATATATATATATAATTTACATATTTTGACCCCCACCCCCCCTTATAGGGCTCATCAGTGTAAGTACCCACATGGTTTTCACATTACTGTTACCTAATAGCAGCTGAGATCCCTTCTGTGTGATAACTGCAGGGTGCCCCTATACTGTTCAACCCAGGGGTATATTAATAAACCATTTTATTCTTGTATTTGGAGAAAGCAGAAGACTCTTCAGACATCCTCTTTGTGTGGATGAAGCCCTCTTCTGTTTATATTCTTGATATTCCAATAGCATTGTAAAGTTGCTGTTAATACAGTATATAGTTCACTCATTTTGCGGCACGGTTTTGAACATGACAGCGTTGCAGATGTGCGTTTAATGCAGTACGTTATATACTTATGCCGTTTTGTTAGTGCTCTACCGATGGGGACGTCGGCAAAGCAGGAAATGCATCCATACTGGGAAAAAAACACCCGTTTGAATCGCCCCATGTCTCCTGATCTCGCTGTCTACGGGTAAGTGATTCCTGGGTGTGCCTACTACATACAGGGATCATGCTAAGACGTCGCCTACTGTAATTTGCAGTAGGCATAGATAGTAAGCTTGCGAGCAGGGTTCTCTTACTCCTTTGTCTGTATGTATTACCCAGTATTGTTAATGTTTGTTCCCAATTGTAAAGCGCTACGGAATTTGCTGGCGTTATATAAATGATGATGTTTCTGATTTCACAAGTCTAAAAGAGATGTAGAGGTTTCTGTTGCATTACAGAGGACCACAAAACCTAGGATCCAAACCTTATGTCATGTTTAAACTCGCGCCCCCCCCCCCCCCCTCCAAAACAAACAAACAAACATAAAAAACAAAGAATGACTTTCGCAAACATTGGAAAATTTCCTCATCACCTCAAGAGCTTGGAAGTCTGATATTGTATGTCAGACGGCCTCGCAGGGGCCAATTCTGCCGCTTAATATAATAATTGCCCAGCTTGGCCGTACTGTTGGGTTGAATTGCTGGATCAATTTCGGCTGTCTTGTTAGGACATTGTAGGGCGTACGACCACTATTGTATCTGTGCAGCTACATACAAGTTGTTCTGTTGTTATATGTTCAGTGGTCGGCTACAGTGTTCTTCAACATTATTACACAGGTCTGCTATGCATAGGAAAAAAATCCCACCCCACTACTGCATCTCCCTTCAGTTGCGATAATCTCCTGAAGCATTTACTTGTATATATCTATATATCTGTAACTCTTATGCAAAGCAATGTTTGATTTTAATTGTGGGTGCTCTATCCCATAGCGATTTTAGATATTGCTTTTCCTTAGTAGGAAACAGATTCGTTTTTGAAAGTTATCGCCTGGATAATATTATTGCACCTTCACGCAATTTGCGCAAAGTTCGTAATAATTTAAAAGTTATTTAAAAAATATTCCTGTCTCCTTTAACAGTGCTGTCCTGGAAAATAAGATAAGACTAGCACCACTAGATGGGAAAGCTAGATATGAAATCACTTGAATTTTTTTGTAGAAAAGAAATCTGCACTTCAAAGTTTAATACTATTATTTTTTTGGGGGCATGGAGGGGGCAGAATTATGAAAAATAAAACATAAGACACCCAAAGCCATACAGGTCACAGATCTCCAAGGTCACTTACTGCGTCCGTTATAATTTTACAGTAGGGAATTCAGTTCCTTTTATTAAGCAGTAACTTTAGAACTGGCTGCAGCAAGAGCTCTTCAATGGGGCTGTTTGTACCGCTGTGAGAATTCCTCCGCAGACGGAGAGTGGGCTGTATCAGGGTCCGATGCCAGTGAAAGTCGTCTCTTCAGCACCCGGCCCCTCTCCCCAACCACCGCTGTGCATTGTTTTCCCCTCTAAAGTTTTTCTGCCAGAGCCAGCCGAACCTCCGCCCGCTCACATACCAGGGCCCTATGAATAACTCTGCTATCTAGAGACAAGGGGTGAGACTTGCCACACTCTCTACCCCCTCGCCGCATTCCTGCCACTTTCTCCCCCCCCCGTAGAATGTGCCGAGGTTAGCGCTGCCTGCCCACGGCTTAGTAACAATGTTTATAGAAAAGCTTTTTACGGGCCGTTTATTTGTAGATCTCCGGCTAATTTCGGATCCTGCTTCGTGTGTGTGTATGACCCCCCCCCCCCTCCCTTTATGACTTCACAGGACCCTACAATAAAGCAGCGATTGAGGAAAATAAAAGCCCACTGACTTCCCAACCATCATCATCAGTTTATATAGCGCCACTAATTCCGCAGCGCTGTACAGAGAACTCGCTCACATCAGTCCCTGCCCCATTGGAGCTTAGTCTAAATTCCCTAACATACACAGAGAGAGAGAGAGACACTGTTAATTCACCGTGCATTGTTAAATAAGTAGCTGAGAAGAGAGAGAGTCTGTATCATAAACCACGTTCAGTCTGAAAAGTGTGTGTTTGTTCATTATCTTTTTTTTTTTTTTTTTTATTTATTTTTAATTGGTGTATGTGTTAGTGTCCTTTTTAAGAATCTCTCCTCTTTTGGACTATGTTCCACCCCCTTGGCACACTTCATTTGCATCTTCCACCAAATTTCACGTTTACTTCTTCTTTTTCTCAGGCGAAACTCATAACTTAAGTAGAATCTATTGCTCCATCCACTCACACAGCTAGTTTCAGGCTTTGTCTAGATCATACAGCATATTATTCTCATTCTCTGCAGCGCCGTACAGTAGGGAAAACAGGCATACAAAAAACAGGGATATGCAAGGTAGACCTAATAAATGGAGGCATGAAAACAAAGGGTATGGAGGACCCTGCTCATTAGAGAGCTTACAATCTAAGTGGAAGAGGGCACCGCTGAAATAAGAGGAGCCGAGTGTGGCTCAGTGTGGAGATTGGGACAGCTATGAGGGTGGATTAGTGTGAGTGGTATAGGTGGAAGTAGGGTAAGTTCTAATAAATAGATGGGTTTTTAGAGATCGTCTAAAGATTTGAAGGCTGTGGGAGAGTCTGATTGGACGTGGTAGGGAATTCCATAACTGGGGAGCAGCACGGGAGAAGTCTTGTAGGTGGGAGTGAGAGGTGGTTACCAGAGACGAGACAAGGCGCAGGACAGAGGTAGATCTAAGAGGGCGGGAGGGAGAGTATTTTGATATGAGATATGAGATGTATGAAGGGGTGGTGTTGGTGAGGGCTTTGTAGGTAAAGGTGAGTAGTTTCAATTTGATTCTGGAGGACACAGGGAGCCAGTGTAGGAATTTGTAAAGTGGTGCGGTGAGAGAGGAAGATCCGTCTTGTAGCAGCATTTAGGATGGATTGAAGTGTGGATATATGGGTGTCAGGAATGCCAGTTAGCAGCAGGTTGCAGTGATCCAGGCAGGAGATGATGAGAGAATGGATAAGAGTTTTGGTAGCACGTCGGGTAAGAAAAGAGCGTATTTTGGCAATGTGCTTTATGAATACCAATTTGCTGCTGTTTGTAGAACAGCGACCGGACTGGAGAGAATCGGCTGTAACTCCAAACAATTACATTTTATAATTTATCTACCCAATAACGGTCAACTATATATTCATGGTTCTATATAGGGCATGATTTTAAGGAGTGCAGATCTTACAGTTACAGACAAATCATTACTTGGATAGCAGATAAGCTTAGTAATTTATGTGCGTATATACTGCCTTATCTCTATAATCACTAGGTAGCTTGTGTGAGTATTTGTAGACTGTCACATTATATAAGAAGATTTAGACGTGGTGATAGACCGCCCTCGGTGTGTATGGTAACACTGGCATTGCCCCCCCCTTCCTGCCCTGCATTGCAGGCAGCATTGTTCTGAGCAGACAGTAAATCACTCTGACTCGTTGTCTTTGCCCAAGGCTGACCTCCCACTTTGTTTGCTCTCCGCAGATGGTCTCTGCCGATGTCGATGTCCATCTTGCACAGGGCCACCGGCATCGCCCTTAGCACTGGTGAGAATCTCTACTGCTTTGTTGTTTTTTCCTTCTTTACAGTAATGTGTCTGCACCTGCTGAACAGTTTATCTAGCCCCTTATACACCTTTGTCCTCGCAACGTGGTCCGTAGATAGGTTTTCACAGCCATAGTCCATCATTTCTGAACACAGTCCTACCACTGTGAGCGCCTTACTAGAAACGTCAACACTAATGGTTTACAAAGTGCGGTGTGAGCTCCTAATAATGGAGAAATCTCTATTCTTCCGTGTGTTCTAACATTTCAGGTGGTTTTATGTATACCTTGCCCATTAATACAGTTGGACATGTCGTAGGACAAAGCCGCCCAACAGCCAACCTTAGCCAAGTCCTTGGGAACCTCCATACTCTCGATGTATGAGAAGGTTTCGGAGTCAGTATATTCATTTAATTTAATTTAAACAGAGATGACCTGGGATACCTGAGTTTATTGCATTTTGGTGTTCTGCAGACTGATGATCGTGGAGGGTTTATAAAGTTCTTGAAGCTGTAACTTTGACCAATCTTTGTGTCCTAGGTGTATCCTTATTCAGTTTGGCAGCCTTGGTTCTCCCCGGGGATTTCGCCTCCTACCTGGAGCTGATAAAATCTCTCGGCTTGGGTCCGGCACTCATCTATTCGGCTAAATTTGTCATCGCTTTTCCTTTCATGTACCACACCTTTAATGGCATCAGACACCTGGTGAGTGCCGATTCTGTGCCGAGAAACTGCGGCTGTGTCCTTGGAAACCAGAGTGTAACTCGAGTATGGTTGGTAGGGTCAGAGGTGGGTGGAGAGCTTATCTATTGAGTAGGTGAAACGTACGTGGGACCTGGTTGAAGAGCCTATGTGCCATTCAGATGGGACTACAGCTACACAGTTTGGGTATCTGGCAGGTAGACTTGGGTAGGACCCTGGCTGAGAGCTTATGAATACGGCAAGGTGGGATCTTGGGTGGGGAAGGGTTAGACCCTGGATAGAGAGCTTGCATGTTGGTCAGGTATGTTTATTTGGGAACCTGGCTTGGAGAGCATACGTGTTGGACAAGCGAGACCCTTTTGGGTTAGAAAGGTTACGGAGTAGGGTTTTGATGGACCAATTCTGGTACTGCTTGTGTCTATTTATTTTGAGACCGTTCCCCTTTTTATTTTTGTCTCTCCGCAGGCCTGGGACCTGGGCAAAGGCTTCAAGATTCCTCAACTCTACCAGTCGGGTTATATAGTTTTGGCATTCACCCTCCTATCGGCAGCGGGCATTGCCTCCATGTAATCGGAACACACTTCTCCACCTAGTGTGAAGTTACCCATTTATTTCAATAGCACCTAATTTCCAATTCTTTTCAGACCTGAGACAGGTTTTATTTTGTTTTTTCTCCGTAGTTTTCCACCCATATCCATTACTCCTGTACACCAACATGACTTCCTTCTCTTGTCTCCAGTCCCATTTCTAAACCGGTCCTGTTCGTTCCAAGCAATGTTTAGAGTTGGCCTCTTAGCTCCTTGTACAGATGTTTCATACCATCCAATTCCTTTCGGTTTACTAGCTGTTTAGAAGACCCTCAAACCCTACTAGAGATGCTCCTGTTACTGTCTATGCAGCCAAAGATCAGACTCTAGGTTCCCTGTTTGGTGACGTGCCTTTAATTCCCCGTTTCATGGCTACAGAATATCTGACTTTTAAAGGGAAGAGTTGTCTTTATTTTGTCCATGTTTTTGGGTAGGGTTAAAAAGTGGGACATGTTGTATTTTTGATCTTCAGAACTTCTTAAAAGGACATTTTGTTTAGACTATACAAAGTCCGTAAGAAATTTTTGTGCAGCCGTGAGGACATTAAACACGCAACACAACTTGTATGGCCTCTTGCCGTTCATCAGAGGTCCATTGGCAGATCAAGCTGCACGTATCTGCTCTGGGGACTTGATGAGAAGCAAGTTAAACTGGTCTGTGTTCTTCCTCACGGATGCACAATGGACCCTCTTGTCTGGAGTTGTTGTGGGAAGGGAATTAAAATTCCACAATTTACGTGGGAAAAATCGAAAGGGCAAATGAAATGCTCTGCCAGAGATAGTATAGATGTGTTATAAATCCCGATGGACGATCGGTCCAATGTCCACCTTAACATGGACGTAGGTGGCCCCGAAGGTTTGATATAATCCACATGTAGTCTCAACCCAAAGTTGTCTAGTCTTATGTGTATGTTATCGGGATTAATGCCCTCTATACAAAGGGAAACCTTCAAAACCCTGTATTTATCTGTACTTATTGAGAAGGGAATTCACACCGTCCTAATCAGGTCATTCTCCTCGCAACGCGTTCTGCAGACTGCGGCTTGTAGGAATCTGCGCAGTATACCAGGCGCTGTTTCCAGACACCGCAACGCCGCAACTTATCTGTAAATTAATTTACCAGAACATCTTTCATATCGACAGGGCGAGTGATATTATTATTTTTTTTTGATGGTTTTTCAAAATCACCTGAACATTTCTCTGCCTTGTTCTACCGATGACAAATTCAAAATTTGTTTTCTGTATAATTCAATAAAATATATTCTTAAATAATGTTGTGTTTTTCAGACTGCTGTTCTTTTTCGGAGGACATAGTTCTTACTTGAGACACAAGACGCATTGTCCAAGTGAAGGATTAAATAAATGATTGTATGTTTCTGGAATGTATCTTGTGCAGCAAATCTCCCACTGTGCACAAACACAGCTTCGCCTTAACACGGATTGACCCTTTCCAAGCCAGAGTCGGGAGACGTAGAGTAACTTGTATCAGAAGAGTCCGTTTCGGTGCTTGTGCCATGCCTGTAAAATGTATCTCCTTTTCAAAATCTCTCTGGAGGGCAAATGAGTGTGGCTGCCTGTTGCACTCGCTGGCTCATGCTCTCTGCATGTCATGTCATTGTTAAAGGGCAGGAAAAGGTTGGATGTTATAGTGCAGACAGAGCTCTGAGATGCATTCCAATGCCTCTCTGCTAACTACATAACGTGACTGTGGTTACCATGGTAGTCATGTCGCTATGCAGAATCATTAACAGCAGACTGATGCACTTTTTTTTTTTTTTTTATGGGGTTGCTGCCTTAAAAATTTACATTGCTTTTTATTTCGCATTTAATTCCTTCCTACCCTGCTAATGACCCCGCATGACTCTTATTTACCCCATTCTCACTACTGAATGGTTAAAAATGCTCAGAGGGGCACTTGAACTATAACAATATGGTGACTGATTCCTTAGTAACACAAAGTCTTAATACATACATGTGATAACTATATAAGCCAGGCCTGCACAACCTGTGACTCTCCAGGTGTTTTAAAACTTCACGTCCCAGCATGCATCGCTAGCTATCTGCTGGCAAAGCATGCTGGGGATGGTAGTTTAAAACCTGGAGAGCCACAGGTTTGGCTAGGCCTGATATAAGCTGCCCGTGGCTCCTGCAGTATGGGCTAGATAGAGAGGGCTGGACTTTATAGCTGTCTTCTCAACCTCCAGTGGTCATTCTGCTGAGTCAGTCTATAGAACTGGGGGGAGGGTGGCTGCTCCCCAGTTACATGTGACCTTTGCTATGTGAAATTTGTTTGTTGCCCCTATAGTGTGTTGGCACTGAGCTCTAGTGCCCGTCTGATGCCACAGACTGAGGGCCGTGTTGTCACACGCATTGATTAATAAAATGTTACAATGGCGGCCTGGAATGGAACCGACAGCCTTTAGCGTGGTGGAATTTGGTTGTCTGACTTCTTAGGTGGAAACATTTACAAACTAACCTCTTACTGGTGGGATCCAGCTCTCTAGGACCCCCATCCTTTGTTCAGCCCCTGGAGAAATTAGGGTCCCCTCTGTTACGGTTAATCATTACCTGGCTTTGACCATCAAAGGCCCCGAGCGACGAGAGGATGTACAGAGAAAGTGGAACCCACAACGAGCTCTGCTTGCGGCCTACACCAAATTGGGGGCTCTGGTGCCGGAGTAGGGGCCCCCCTTACACACAGTTAAGGTAAAGGAGAGCGCAATTTAGGAATAAAGTGTATTTAAACCAGACGCACAAACAGCTCTTTATTTTTTCACATATGTGACTCTAGTCCAACAATGAACATGTAATGTGTCCACTACAGTCCTTTCTGGAAGACCCCCTTACCCCCGCTGGGAGGTCTGCTCCGTGCCCCCCTCTTCACCCTGGCCTCTGCGGCTGGTCCTCTCTGCTCTGTGAGAGCCGGCTGAACTGGCAGATCGAGGTGGGGTCTTCGCTGCGGCCTCCTTTGGCGAGGTCACTGAAGCACGTTCACTTTTTGGACTGGGGCTGTGTTTCTCCTGTTCCTGTTTCTCATTGGGAAACTGTCCAAAAATGTGAGAGACAAAAAATACATTATTTAGAATTAAATTATATAATTCATCATCACCATTTGTTTATATAGCGCCACTGATTCTGTAGCGCTGTACAGAGAACGCATTCACATCAGTCCCTGCCCCATTGGAGCTTACAGTCTAAATTCCCTATCATACATACACACAGACAGACAGATCCACATAGACCAGGGTCAATTTGTTAGCAGCCAATTAACCTACCAGTATGTTTTTGGTGTGGGAGGAAACCGGAGCACCCGGAGGAAACCCACGCAAACACGGGGAGAACATACAAACTCCTCACAGAGAAGGCCATGGTCGGGAATCAAACTCATGACCTCAGTGCTGTGAGGCAGAAGTGCTAACCACTGAGCCACCGTGCTGCCCAACAACACAGTTTACCCTAGACTACAGCCTCGTACTGAAAGACAATATAAATGCAATCAATACACCAATATTTAAATGAGTTATATTGTAGATGAAGACTGAAGTCTCGGGTTGGGAGCAGAGTGAGGCTTATTAAAGGATTCTGCAGCCATTTGTCATCTCAAATTCTAAAACTATATGTCATAAAAAAGGATGAACAAGTCCGTGTCTGTGTGAGTTTCCTCCGGGTGCTCCGGTTTCCTCTCGCGCTCCAAAGACCTACTGGTAGCTTAATTGGCTTCAGGTTAAATTACCCCTTGTGTATGTGTCTGTCAGTGTGGTATGGAGTATAGATTGTAAGCTCCACTGGGGCAAGGACTGATGATTTAATATTCTCTGTAATGTGGTACTTAATATGTAGATGCTACATAATAAACTGAGTATTAGCAAACAGCCAAACGAGTATGAGGACATTGCTCGCAAGCTTGCAGTCTAGGATGGAGGATCCCAAGCTCAGTCCTCAAGAGCTACCAACAGGTCCTTGAGGGCTGAGTTTGGTCTCTGGTGTAGAGGGTGGTAATGGGGGAGAATAAGAGGGTGGTCTGGGAATGTGAAGAGGAGAAGCTTATCAGAATTGCTTTATTTTAGAAGTTACTTGCTGCAAACCCATCAATAAACTATCTGTTACCAGCAATGTACCATACAGTCTGCCTTCATGCAGATATAACACAACGCTATTTCCACGTAGAGAAGAGGGCGGGGCACACCTTGCCTGTGATATCCAATCGCAGTCCATTGCATGCGCTGGTGAGCGGCTCGCTCCTCTCGACCCAGTCTATGAGGCGTTTCGATGCATCCGCTGAGCGGGACGTTAAGCTCAGCTTAGCCGGGGGGATTTTGGTGGGCATGTCCCAGGTACCGATGAATGTTCCCCACGGACTGGCCTAAATGCAGTAACACAGATGATCACGTGAATGGGAGCATAGATGTAAGGATAGATTTATGAAAAGTGGAGGTGTTGCCTGAAGCAACCAATCAGATCCTAGCTCTCACCTTCTAGAATGTAGTAGATAAATGATAGCTAGCTTCTGATTGGTTACTATGGGCAACACCTCCACTTTTCCTTTTTAGAAAGTTTGATAAATCTACCCCTGAGAGATACTTTATACAAGTTTTCTGATGAGCCTACCCATTGTCTATTTTAGGTCTGGCTAATTTATTTAAATTGAAAGTATGTATACAGCAAAGAAAACCATTTATGTGCAGGTCCTTGCAACCAGCAGGGGTCACTGTTGTTATTGGTGCCTATGAAGATGTTTTAGTGATAAACTAAACCTCTTTATTGGTAGCAATAGGAATAGTGACACCTGTAGGTCATAAAACGCTACTACCACTTACTGAAGATGCCTAGATTAAAAACAAACTGTAACACCTGGAAAACTGAGGGTATGTTTAACAGTGAGTTTATACTAGATCCCCCTAGAAACAACATAGTAATAAAGTGGAATGAAACCTGAAAAATAGTATATTATGTCAGACTGGAGGGTGGTTTGCTATTTCTGATCAACTCTTTCCTTGGTTGCTCATTGCATGCTGACATATTTCAAAGAAAGTCCATCCCACCTAGCAATTCAATGACAATGAATACAAAGTAAAAAAAAAAATGATCTGACCTTTGACTTAGGTACTGATGGAAACAGATGACCTCGGTCGTTGGCTATGAACTGCGTGTAACCCTCATGGGTGTCAGGCCGCTGAAATAGATACACAACGATTAAGAGACCAGGTGAGGTTTCAGCCCTCTGTACCCCTCTATTCCTGATAGGCTGATTGTGTATTCCAAAAAAAGATATTTAAGTCAATATTCTATACAGTTCATTTTTCCCAAACTTTATTTAAATGACTTTTGTTTTTACAGACATTTAGGGGGGTATTCAATTGTTAGCGAGATGCGTTAAAATTTCGCGCTCGAAAAAAACCAAAAAACCAGCGCTCGTTTTTTCCTGTTCGAGCGCGCGTTTCAAAAAAAAAACAAAACCCTCAATTCAATTGTTTTTTTGCATGCACCCCCTCGCGCTCTATTATTGGTCATAGCGAGTTTGAAATGGTTAAGGCACTCATTTTACTAAAAAAAAATAAAAGTAAAATAATGCAATCAAGAATGGCCCCAGCACTGCAAAGGAGATTGAGCCCCTACACTGCAATCAAGAAGGGCCCCAGCACTGCACAAGAGAATGGGCCCCCACACTGCAATGAAGAAGGGCCCCAGCACTGCAAGCAACAATGACCCCCCCTGTACAGCAGAATTAAAGATTTTACAAGGAGGTACATTTTTTGAAATTTACAAACATTTGAACACTGGCCAAGCATGGACATTTGTAAGGTACAAATATTTGTGGGACAGTGGGCAAGCCGGACCTTTCTTCGAAGGTAAAAATATTTGTTGGGACTTTGCGTAAATGAGTGTGTGTAAGTAAAGCATCATAAAACTGAGGATTTCGTCCATGGTGAGTATTTTTTTTTATTAAAATCTATGGTGTACATGAGGGTGTTTACTGTATTTCTTGGGGTTTTATTATTTTTAATAAAGATTTGTGGTTGGAATGAGGGTGTTGTGCTTTTATTTAACATTTTGCTTTGTGGAACTACAGATCACAGCCAGCCGTGGGTGTAAAAGCATGTTGGCACTTGTGGTTCTACTACAAGTGCAAACATGCCCTGGGTGCTATGGGTACGCTGGTGGTTGTAGTTAGACAAGTAGCAGCATGCCCTACGATTTAGGACAACATGGCTGGCTGGGACATGTAGTTCCACAAGTAAAACATTTTTTTTTTTTGTTTTTTTTCATACAAAATCCCCATTTATCACCCTACCACCCACAGCCCAGGGGAAGTAGGAAGAGCCCTAGTGCTATCGGCACTGGCCTGGGTGTCCCTAGGGGGGTGGCCCGCTTACATTTTTCAGCGGACCACAATCCCTAGGGAATCCAGGCCAGCGCTGAGCAGTCTGTGGGTGTTTAGTCATTATGGCCGTGGGACCCAAACTGCGTTCCCCCCCTGTTATAGTGCCTATCACCCCGGCTGGTTTGCCTAGTGCTGGTTCAATTAAATTAGGGGGAACCCTACGTCAAATTTTTCACACATCAATAGCCTGCCAGCACTAGGGCGAAGACTAAATAGAGTGGGGAGCAAACGATTTTGCTTTTAAAATATAAATAAAAAAACATGATACTTTTTGGCACAACTCCCCCCCCCCCCCCTTCCCCCTTAAAAACAAAAAAATAATATAAAAAAGTTTTAAATACATGCAGCACTATGGTTATTTCTAAAGGGGGAAATTTCCAAAAATTTATTATACACTTTTTTTAGTACTTTTCTTTTTTTAGGTTACTTTTATGAACTTTTACACCTATTTTCTCAGTTTAATGTATATTTTTCTTAACTTAATAATTTTTTTTTTCTTTTGAGCAGACCATGGAGGTGCGAGATAAAACAGCATATTTGCCTTTTTCACACTCGGCGTTAAAAAACAATTGAATAGCTTTTTCCGCTAAGGGTTCGCAGCCAGCCTATACTTTAACATTGACAAACGCTTGGAGCGCGATAACACCGTTTCGGTAAAGAAAAAAAAAAAAGAATAGAATTGCGTGAGAAGTTTTCGCGCTCGAAAATAAGGTAAAATAGCAAAAAAATGACTTTTCACGCTCGAACTTCCAAACTCGCTAACAATTGAATACCCCCCTTACAATCATAGAGGTATGATGCGCCCTCTGCTGGTCATATGGTATAATACTGCTACACAGTGACCCCTTCTGTCCATTGCTCAAAGACTAAATAACTGTGTTTATTATTCAGAATACATAGATTTATTTTACGGCCAGTGTCAGAGTTGTGGACATTCCCTGTAATTTGCACAGATAAGGACAGATCCTGGAATGTCACAGTTTAATGTACAGGAGATGGGACACTCGTTACCTCCTTGTAGGGCTTGGGGATGTTCCAGTTCTGCAGATTATTGGAGCTGAACGCACTCTGATACTGTGAACGAGAAAGATCTTATGAGTTACTCATGATAGCAACATGCACACTAAATCATAACAGTAAAGCAGATATTTGATACATTACATAGGTTAATATGTTGAATGGTGCCCCCTACTGACTGAAATGTGTAAGAGCCGTGGTTTGGATTATCTTGTCTTCATGATGAACAGATGAGAGCTGTCAATTGCTACCCTGGGCTACTTGTGTTATAGATGAGGACTGGGACTTAGAGGGTGCAGGGGGCTCCTAGAATGCTGACACTGGCACCATGGTCCAATTACTGCTTTACCACCAGGCTGCCAGCCCTCCAATGGTGACGGTTATGGATAATATGAGACAGAGATGCAGCACGACAAAGACTGACAGGTAAGATTGTCAGCTCTAACCCTGCAAATAACAGGCTTGGGGCTAGATTTACTAAACTGTGGGTTTGAAAAAGTGGAGATGTTGCCTATAGCAACCAATCAGATTCTAGTTATCATTTATTTAGTATATTCTACAAAATGACAGATAGAATCTGATTGGTTGCTATAGGCAACATCTCCACTTTTTCAAACCCGCAGCTTAGTAAATATACCCCCTTGGTTTGCTCCGAGTTGTCGTGCAGTCTGTGTTCCTTTAGGTGCAGTCTGCAGCTCTTCCTGCATCTAGTCTACACATATGTATGTCAGGTATGTAATATGGATAAAATACTTGTCTGCCTACTAGTATCACAGGTATGCTACCGTTGTGAATGGGCAAACATGACTACATGGTATATTCTGTTTGTACAATGAGGCTTGGAACAATATTTCTATACCCCAATAGTCATTCATCCCCAGTGCCCTTATACACTGTAATAGTAAGTCAACCCCAGTCATTCATCCATCTACCCCTATGTACTCCAGTCGCAATCAATGCCCCATTCCGGTATATAACTCAATGGCCATTCATCCTAATTACCCCTGTGTACTCCAGTGGTCATTCACCCTCAGAGCCCCTATATACTGTAATAGTCATTCATTCGTTGTGATCCATATACCCCAATGGTGATTAATGCTCAGTGCCCCAGGCTGTGCCTGGTGTATGTATATATAATATATAGTATATATGTGGGTATATATTATATAATCTGTCCCAGTGAGGTCACAGGCTGTAATATATAGTGTAGATGTGTGTGTATGTAATATAGTATATCCCAGGCTGCACCAGGTATGTGTGTTTGTGTGTGTGTGTGTATATGTATGTGTATATATATATATATATATATGTATATATATATATATATATATATATATAACAATATAGTGTGTATATAGTATATATATATATATATATATATATATATATATATATATATATATATATATATATGTATATAGTATATTATATTATAGTATATATCCCAGTGTACCTGGTTGGCACTGTAGTGAGCGGCCATCTTGCTCCCTTCTCTCCTCTCTGTCTACACTACCGTCACCTAGCAACCGTTACCATGAGAGGCGGGTTCATCCGAGTTACACACATCTGATTGGCTGCGAAACTGCACGTGACCGCGCGGAATATGGCGCCCCTCCGCACCACGTGCATAATGTCTGTGCGGCTTCCTGATGTCTACATCAGAGCCGGGCGGCCTGTGGAACTACAAGTCTCAGCAGGCACCGGCCGCCTTTAGAAGTTGAGACTTCTGGGTTCATCCCAGAGCGTGACGTGTTTCGTCCAATCAGCGCGGGATGTTCCCCGAAAGTCCCACCCCCTCCGCCGGGCGGATGTTGCACAGGCGCCTACGCCCCGCCCCCTCTCTCCCTCTTGGTGACCACAGCAAGATGGCAGCTCCGGCTTCATCCAGCAGCTCGGTGACTCTGCACGGCCCCGTGGTCAAGGTTCACCCCGTGGTTCTGGCCTCCATCGTGGACAGCTATGAGCGGAGGAACGAGGGCGCCGCCCGTGTGATCGGGACTCTGCTGGGTGAGTAGCGGGGCCGCCGGCTGCCCTTATCCTCTGTACCGCGTGTGTTGTGTGGCCCCAGCATAGAGCCAGGGGCCCACCCTAGTGTGTGGCCCCAGCATAGAGCCATGGGGCTGATGTGCTGTGTGTCCTGTATGTGTGGCTAACGTGTGACTCTCCAGGTGCTGTGAAACTACCACTCCCAGCATGCCTTGTCAGCAGTGGCTGGCTATCTACCGGCAAAGCATGCTGGGAGTTGTAGTTTCACAAAACACCCTGAGAGTTTCAGGGCTGCCAGGCCTGGTTTACTGTATCTGGGGCCCCAGTATAATGCCAGGGGCCCAGCTGATGAATCCTGTATGTTGTGTAGTGTCCCCATATAATATGTATTGGGCTGTCCTGTATTGTACATGTGTGGCCCCGGTATATAGCCAGTGGCCCATGTGTATCCTTTATTGTGTTATGTATACAGCCCCAGTGTTGTCTATGTGGTGTATATAGGGCCCTTGAATTGCCCAGTAAATGTGTTTTACTCCATTTTGTGTGTGAGGTCCCAGATATATCACCAGGGGCCCAGTATAATATGTGTCAGATGTATGTTGTGTGATAGTGAAGGGCGTAGAGGCGGCCATCTAATATACCTGTGTTTGTGTGCAGGGGGCTCCGGTATGTTCCCTGTTCAGTCAGTACTGAGCACGTCCCCCATTGTATTGTTTTGTAGGATGTCTCAGTGCCTTGTGGTGTCTACAGGTTAATGCCCAGTTCATTATATGGATTATTTACCTGTGCAAACACCCTGTGCACGTTGAATGTCCTGTTCCAGATGTTTTCAGTAGGGAACCTTCATTCACTGGCTAAACATGGCTGAAATGTTTGGTTCTACTTTTGTAATTATCTTTTATTTATAAGGTGACACAAGGCTTCCGCAGCACCGTAGGTAGGAGGGTAGAACATACTACAAAATGACATAATTGCAGATAAGCAGAATAATAGTTATAGGGATGCAAGCAGCCGAACAAATTGCATGGCATACAGAAACTATTCAGCATAAGACTAAACAGGGACAGAGAGGAGGACTGAGAGTATGCGGACGTGAGGCGTGGGTTACAGGACCCTGAGAGGGCCAGTGAGAGCTTACATTCTATAGATGGAGGGTAAGGAGAGACAAAATGAGTACATGGGGCATAGTGGGGCTCCCCCTGATGAAGAGGTCTGGTAGATGTAGAGAGGACTAGATTCGACGGGCTTATTTGGAAAAGGTCCAGGACAGTGAAATAGAAGTGCAATAGCAGCTGAAGTTAACTTATTGTGAGATAAAGCACTTAGGGGTATATTTACTAAACTGCGACATTTGCAGCATAGTCGGGAAGAATACAAACAAGCTACATCTGTGCTACCTGGGCGGCTGATTTATAGCAACAGAACATTTACTGGTCCTAGGCTAGGTTAGCAGCCCAACACAGGTTAGAGAAATATAACAAATTCCTGTTACCTACTTGGTAAAACACAGCTGCACATAGGTGAAGCGCACGTCACAATAAGACGAGGTTCAGACTAGGAGAGGATGAGTTGCAGCAGCCGATGCACATTCTTTAAAGAAAACCAAAACATTATTTTTAGGGGTTCTTGAGACAATGGAAATGTCCTTCATAGGATATGCATCGAACATGTTACTTTCATTAAATGGTTTAAGGCACAGACATATTTGCCAAATTATGGTGAATGTGACATTTAGTTTCAGAAGGTCCAGCTTGGTGATGTCCCGGGAGTATAGGAAATTGTGTGTCACTGGTAAAATGTGTGTACATGCAATGGCTGATGGGAGATGTCCTTCACCGCAACGTGTTTTGAGCAGGGTCATGACTCTGACATTTTTTTTTTCTGTTGCAGGAACGGTCGACAAACACTCTGTAGACGTCACCAACTGCTTCTCTGTCCCCCACAACGAGTCGGAGGATGAGGTATGTGTTCCTCTATAGTCCTCTACTCGCAAATTGTCCTTGGAAGCAGATTCCTGTATTTTCTGTTGCATTTTTTTGTGTACGTTTTTAAACCAAATTGGATATAGATAACGCCGAGTTCTATTCTGTTGATTATACAGGTGGCCGTGGACATGGAATTTGCCAAGAATATGTACGAGCTACACAAGAAGGTGTCCTCGACGGAACAGATCCTGGGCTGGTAAGATGAACTTTCCGTCTCTTGCTAGTATAATATATATAATGAAGCCCTTTAAATAATCTTTATAAACAGTTCTCAAGGCGTCGCTTGTAATCAGCGAGTTCAGATATCATCACTTCATTGTGTATTAGTGCAACTTGTGTCGTTGCACGGAGACTGTCCGGTATGACGAGGCTTTATTATTGCAGGTATGCCACAGGGAATGACATCACAGAGCACTCCGTACTGATCCATGAGTATTACAGCCGTGAAGCCACAAACCCCATTCATATGACCGTGGACACCAGTCTGCAAGGGGGCCGCATGAATATCAAAGCGTATATCAGGTAAGAACAGATTATTACATCACTGACCTCTCTAGAGATCTGCAGAACATTGCTCTGTTCCATCTACTCCCTGACAGATACATAGTGATATATTCTGCAGATTATTACATTACTGACCTCTCTAGAGATCTGCAGAACATTGCTCTGTTCCATCTACTCCCTGACAGGTACATAGTGATATATTCTGCAGATTATTACATTACTAACCTCTCTAGAGATCTGCAGAACATTGCTCTGTCCCATCTACCCCCTGACAGATACATAGTGATATATTCTGCAGATTATTACATTACTGACCTCTCTAGAGATCTGCAGAACATTGCTCTGTTTCATCTACCCCCTGACAGATACATAGTGATATATTCTGCAGATTATTACATTACTGACCTCTCTAGAGATCTGCAGAACATTACTCTGTCCCATCTACCCCCTGACAGATACATAGTGATATATTCTGCAGATTATTACATTACTGACCTCTCTAGAGATATGCAGAACATTGCTCTGTTCCATCTACCCTCCACACCTCTAATACATTAGGAAATACCTTGCTACTAATTTTTCAACAATGTTCTCCCTTTATTGCATTGAAGCTTGTAATCTAAAGTAGAAATATAGTGAGTGCTTTATTAGCAAATGAAATATTCCACTTCCTCATTTGAACGACTTCGACTTATTCACCCCCCTCCAATGTAATGACTCAAAAACACACATATATATTTCTTTACATGCACAGTTTTTACTTCCAAGACAGCGACAGCAAGGTACATGGAATCTAAATCTGTTGTGTTCTTTCCATCTCTAAAACTATTTCTTATCAGACACTAGCAAGTCCAAATACACATTAGTAGGTTAATTGGCTGCTATTAAATTGACCCTAGTCTCTGTGTATGTTACTGAATTTTAGACTGTAAGCTCCAATGGGGCAGGGACTGATGTGAGTGAGTTCTCTGTACAGCGCTGTGGAATTAGTGGCGCTATATAAGTAGATGGTGATGATGATGAAGTCCTTGATTATTTTCTAGTTTCAATAGAATTCATCCTTCTACAAATCCGCCAGTCTTAAAGGGTGTGGTTTGCAAAATACAGGACATATGACTTCTCAATAAAGAAACACACACACGTCTTCAGTAGATATTTCAGGGCGTGTGTCCAAATCTGATAAGGAGACTTCTAGCTGTATATCGTTACGAGCCACGTGGGCAATCTATCCATTCAGCTTGGCCAATCTTGCTCTACCCAAAGTAGTTACACCCAGTATATCTTTGTGACGTGTGTATAGATATCACATTTACTATTAAAATCGGACACATAACGTTTCTTAACATACTACTGTATTATTTACTGATCATCACTAATTTTTGGGGATGTTTTATTCTCTTGCAGCACCCCGATGGGCATCCCCGGGAAAACCATGGGAGTGATGTTCACTCCGCTCACCGTACAGTACATTTATTACGACACCGAGCGGATTGGAGGTAAGGGGGCCAGCGGGACTATGGGAAGGTGGGGTGGGGGGTTGTCTGGTATATTAAAAGCAAAAGCCATTTCCAGCATAAATGTTGTCTGTCTAATGCAGGCCTGTCCAACCTGCGGCCCTCCAGATGTTGTGAAACTACAAGTCTCAGCATGCCCTTCCAGCTATCAACAAGTTGTCTACTGGCAAAGCATGCTGGGACTTGTAGTTTCACAACACCTGGAGGGCCGCAGGTTGGACAGGCCTGGTCTAATGTCTTAGTGCCTTCAACTGTTGCTGGATATAATATGCCAGTATCCTATTACTTTACCATACAACTTGAAGTTAAAGGTGAATTAATGCATCCAATAGATTGTAAGCTTGCGAGCAGGGCCTTCTCACCTCTTTGTCTGTTTTACCCAGTTTGTTTATTAGTTTATTATGTCTGTCCCCAATTGTAAAGTGCTACGGAATATGTTGGCGCTATATAAATAAATGATGCATCTAGTAATGCTTAATAAAAAGTTACACATGGCCGCCATCTTGTGGCCGTTTGTGGGTACTGCAAGCCTTAATGGAATAGAATCCGATTATTTTATTATACAGCTGCTGACAGTCAAAGTACATTTATATTGACCTTTATTTGCATTACCGAGCACTTTTATTGCTCATTATGATAAAAAAAATAAAATCCTGTTTCTCTCTCTCTCTCTCTCCCTCCCTCTTCAGTCGACTTAATTACAAAAACCTGCTTCAACCCCAATCGCTCCATCGGGTTGACCAGTGACCTTCAACAAGTGGGATCTGCTGCCAATTCCACCCTGGATTCTCTGAACACAGTGCTACAATACGCAGAGGATGTTCTGGTGAGTGCGGGGTTCTGTCATTTAATGAATGGTTTCTTATCTGGCATAGCTAGGGAGGTGGTTGATTTTTCTTAATCTATTTTATATGGGCAATTTTTAGATTTTTTTTTTTTGTTTGCAGTAATATGTGAGTGAGCCAATCCAGCCCTTTTTCACTCTGCATTATTTATCTAGTGTAATAAGTGATCTGTTGCTGCAGACATGCTCATCTCCTTGTACGCTCACCCTAAAGATCCGTGAGCACTGATGCTTTGTATGGGTGATCTAATATCACCCCTATTTATTTTATGGCGTTCATTTACTAAGCTGTGATATACAGCGATCTTTTGAGAAGTGGAGAAGAGTCCACTACTTCCCTCTTTTCCACAATGTTACAGTTGAAATTTTAATATTATTCTTACATTTTTCGGAGATTAATTTCCCTTTTAAAGCCCCTTTGGGTGGATAAAGACATTACCCTTGTAAGAATATCAGGAAGTGCCCCAGAATTATCAGTGTGTCTTACTACCTTATTTGTCTGTTACCGTGTCTGTGTAATGTTTTCCTTTCCACTTCTTACCTGTTTGTTCTTCTTTTCAGTCCGGTAAAGTCTCCGCAGACAATACCGTGGGCCGTTTCCTAATGGATCTGGTGAACAAAGTGCCCAAGATAGACCCAGAGGACTTTGAGGCCATGCTGAATAGTAATATTAATGTAAGTATCTGTCTTTGCTGTAAACCTTTTTTTTGGGGCTTATTAAACACGATACAAGGATGTGCTTGTTTGTTAATTTTGTGTGATGATCCTCACAATTTGTCTTCTCTCTCTCTCCCTCCAGGATCTGCTGATGGTCACTTACTTGGCCAACCTGACCCAGGCTCAGATAGCTCTCAACGAGAAGCTGCTCAATCTGTGATATCTGCACTTCTCCTTCCCCGCGATCCAGCTTAGCGGCACTATGGACCTAACATTATGCGTCTGTTTGAATCGCGCTTTGACCATCGGCTGCTGTGAGACAGCGATTTTATATGGGTGGAAAGTTACAATTTCATGTTAAACATGTATGATAGTCATTTTGGATTCAAATATAATTCCGTATTTTATGGACTTTGCCGTAGAAGTTCCCCTTTGTAAAATAAAATATGGAGTTTCACAGAATGTGTGATGTAGTAATATTATTGGCTTGTAGGCCTCTGAGCTTGCATGTCCCGGCAGATGGCTGAACGTGAGACGCCATAGTGCTGGGTTTGAGGGTAAGTGCTTCAATCGTGGATTAAGCAATGGGTAGAAGATGCGGGAAGTCCTAAACCTGGATGCAATATAATAACACAAGTTGCTCGTAAAGTATTTTGTGTTGGTCAGTGGTAACAATTCCTGTATAAAGCCATTTGGTTCAGTGATGTAAACATGGAAAATGTCAAAGGTCTCGAATACTATCTATAGCCGCCGTATATTCATGTTAAACATTTAACCTATAGAGAATAATTAGACACTGAGCGTTTCCTCATTTGGAGAAAAGTCCATGGACGATGCTTGTTTGCCGAAAATGTGGCAGATATTTGTGTTCAGGACAAGACTGTCTTAAAGATGGACAAATCTGGGGTTTCATTTAGTTACCAGTGGGACTGGGTCAGTAGAGCTGTACTTGCCAAACATAAGAGTGCTGTATTTTCTCCCTGGTTCTAACAGATAAGGCAAAGATGGCAAAGTTTTTTTCTTTTTTTATCGTACCAGAGACGCTACCAAAATTCTCATTTGCTCTCATCACCTCCCACCTTGACTACTGCAATCTCCTCCTATCCTGCATTCCCCTCAACCATCTACCCTTTCTCACAGCTTCACATCTGCCAGTCCATCCACTCTCCAAATCCTTGCCGTGGCTCCGCGTCAAATATCCACTATATATACTAAAATACTACGACACAAAAAATATGTAATGCGTACACTTGCGCTCCCCTTCCTGTACATAGGGTTAATAACAGATGAAGTGACTAATCCTGAATCAATCTTCTATTTGACCGCTATTCAGGATCAAATGTCCTACAATCCAAACGCACAAAAAAATATACATAGTGTATAGTACATCACTTTGATTCAAAATTTCGAACAAAGACCCCCACAGATGCAAATAACAGTCCTTATATCTCCACTGGTCCACAGTGCTTCCCATGCATACCAACCCCTAAGGGTATATGCTTACAAACATTGAGGAGTATATAGGCGTCTCTCAATGACAACTTCTGTTATATTCTATTTTCACATCTGCATCCCCCAACTTGCCGAACAAACACGGGATTTTGGGAAATGTAAACAAACACACTGAGGGAAAAATCTTGTGAATTAAAATTTAATTAAAAATACAAAACTCCTAACAATAAAATGAACACATAGTTGGACTCGTACCCATAGTTTGTACAATGTACAGAACGTAGGAACAAAGGGACAGACCAGTGATGTGAATCCAACTCGTTTCGACTTCTCAAGGCTAACACTGTATCACAACTACCAGATCTTTATACTCACTCCATATCCTATTCTAATTACCACATCTGGTTTCCAAAGTGAGGCTTGGATTTGTATAACTTTATAGACAATGATACACCTGACAGATTTAGAGAGTTCTTCACATTATAAAGATTATCATTGGAACAATATCGCACATCTAAACACATCTAGAAATGTGAATAATATCCTTGGAATAGTCCAGTTTCTTTATGAATCCCGATGTGTTTCCCGATATACGTCAACATGATTTGTATGAAACAGGATGAAAGAAAACAATTGAACCTTATTCACGTCATGAATAAACATCTTAACATATCTTATTACATTGGGAATAAAACAAGCCCTTAAAGCAACTTGATTATTTCAACCACAAGGCCAATGAATACATATTTAATACAATCACAGATATTTCTCTGTCCTACCACTGGGGGACACTGCGTTACCTTGGGGTATAGTAGGTGGGACTGGAGTTAGGCACTTATAAACTTGTTTGTTCCCCTGACTTCTCTCCACACTATGCCCCTCCTCTGTAGCTGACTTCAGTTGTTGTAAGTGCCTTCTGGAGAAAGGTCACTTCTGTATAGGCTCCTGCCTATACTTAGTTTAGCATTAGGTTTTCCTGTTTTTATTTTTATATCTTTTTTCAGGTGCAGCGCTGGACTCCATGCCAAGACCCAGAGGAGTGAAAGTCTCCGGGATTTCTTCACTCCTGAGTTCCAGCGCAGGTAAGCAGCACGCTTCCCTTGCACCTCTGCCGGCAGTCTACCCCTAGAAAACAACGAGCAAAGGGGCCATTTATGTTTGTTAACGGCCTTATAGACGGCTGCGGCCACGTTTAATCATGCGGGCGGGAGTGAGGGTGTCTCTGCCTCTTCTCCCTGCCCGCAGACTTGCCGGCAGCCTCCCCCCCCTCCTCCGCCCCTAGATAACGAGCAGTGGGGGAAAAAGGACAGGCATCGCGTTCTGTAGATGCGATGAAGTCCGTGAGACCGCACCTTCCCCTCTCTCTCTCTCCCTAATGGCGCGAACGGTGGCCATCTTGGATCCGGAGCACACACACATCAGTGCATGCTGTTCCAGACTTTTGCCTCTCATCACTGGGTAATGTAGTATCGTTTTTAATTCTGTTTTTAAACGATTGTCAGCCTGTTTGCCACACAGTCAGGACCTTTATTTCAGGACCCTATGACTGCTGTATATATTATAGGATTACATATTAGACAATATGGTAGTTTCCTATCCTCCTGTGACATATTTTGCTTTTTGGGCAGATGTACATTAATATGGGAATACATAGCTGTATTATATACCATATGGTGACTGTGGATGGACTTTTTCCATAAGTCTCGTAAAGGGAGTTCCGTGTATATACACAATCCCTTATGCTACGTATAGCCTGTGTTCCTAAGTATTGTGGTTAACTTTTATACAGTTTTCCAAATATGCGTTATGTCTGAGGAATTACCTGAGGGGTAATAAACACGCTGTTTTACATTCTCAGCATTATTTATGTGGCACAAAAATAATATACAGTGTTATCCCGTGGTAGGCGGGTTGGTCTGTATTGCATTGTGTATATGTGTGCGTAAATCCTAATAGCACACATATATATATATATATATATATATATATATATATATATATATATATATCCTGTTTAAAAAAGAGAACAGATTTATTCTGTCTTTTTTTTTTTCTTGCTGTTGTATCAGGTTACAATAGGTGAGTCTTCCAGGAGTAGAATACTCGCTGGTTAGCATACTCAAAAAATGTGTGTGTATATATAGATATAGATATAGATATAGATATGTATTTATATATATATATATATATATTTATATGTATATGTGTCTTCAATTTAATTGTTAGACAATGTTATAACCTGTTACTTTGCCTACCATTTCCTTATGTTTTCTAATGGATCAACTGGGAAATAGGAGTGACATTATATATGTGCGAAATGTAATTTTTAAATTATCTTTTGCACAGCTTAGCCAGAATGCCTCGGCACGGACTGCGGGGCTCGGGTCTACAAACAGGGTGCTCCCATTTCGGTGTCAGCTGTTTAGCAGAAACAGGTCTGGCCTAAATCACTGTCGCTTCTGGTGGCCGAACACATGAAGGTGATTTTTAAGTTTGAAGTGGTTAGTGAGTATCCCCTTTTCATGCTTCTACACACGTTTACACTGTGCTGGTTAAGCACCCACAAAGCTTATATCTGTCCGCTAACACAGAAGCGGCATTACGCTGTTCAGGTATAAAACCATTTGGACAAAGATGCTGTTGTTCACCATCTTCCACAGATGGAGAGGATTTTATCTTGGACTGTTGCCACAGTCAGAATAAGGATGTTGTTCATTCCTCACCAGAGGATGTCTATTTCCATCTTGTTTTACTATCAAGAGGAATGTTCTTGCTGATTACACTAGTAATCATATATTAGACTCGGTGTCTGTCTTTTGTCAAAGACCAGGTAGACAGTATTAGACTGGCTGTTTTTCACCTCCCATAACTCTCAATACAATACAATACAAGTCAATACAAGGGAGGTCCCTGTTGGTGAAAATCCTGTGGCTCCTCTGTTCTCTTGTTCTGCTGTCCCCAGCGGCAGCAGACAAAGAAGTCCTCCTACGCAGAGCAGGGGCTGGTAACGGGTTTTATCTAGCGGCTCTCGGACAGAAGTGCTCTAGCCTTTATTCTCATTAAGGGTTAATGGGGTGGTTTGTATTCAACCAACAGCATCATAGCTGGTAGGCATACAGCTATTCAGCTATGATACTTATAGTTAGCCTCATGCTTACAGCACTTTGTTCCAATATTGGAACTCTCAATTTGTACTATTACAAATGAGTATCCAAAGGCTTCTGGCGGTAGGTGTGCTTTCTTTGTTTTATGTCAGCGACACCAGGCCATGATGTTTACGTGTTCCATCCGTTGATCCTCTCTGTTGATTTGAGGTCAGGGTGCCACATTCCGAGTCAGGCTTAGCCTTATAGGGGTGGTTATAGTTTATGTGCTGTGGAAATCAGGTAAACATCCTTTGATTTGTGGACATTCCCCGAAGGTGGAAGTTATTTATTGCACCCAACGCTAAGCTTTCAGCTAGACGTTTTCAGCCAGAACATTATACTTGCAGCCTCTCGGCAAGAAGCAGGGTTGCAATATTGGGTTCACAGGTGATGACTTTGAGCCTACCCAGCTCTTCGTTTATTCTACCACATTATAAGCGTTGGCTTATGCCTTATCTTCTAGTTCGGGGTTTTCAGTAGCTTACTACCGAAGAACACGCTCATCTCTTTTCTACACAGTTCCAAATTGCTCCTGGCAGAATTTCCTTTCAGTATCAGGAGTTTCTGTTTTGCAAAATAGGATACGAAGTTTCTACTTGTATCCTTGGCTCTCCTTGTTCGTAACATCTCCCATGTCTCAACAGGGAGATTCTTATCAAGGAAGGCTGATTTTAGGGCTTTGAACGTGCATAACACCCCTTTGCCTTAATTCACTAATTTACCTTTCGGGTGGTGCTTAGTCACATTGTTTTTATTAGTGAGGCAGTTGTTCTTCTTGGACAGAGGGTCAGAAAACCTGTAGAGATTCAGTCTCAGAATGCAGTGCTGTTGCATATTTGTAGCACTCATGCAATTCCCGTATCCTAATGCAGGATAGGGGTCGACCTGTGTATGGTCGGAGGGGTGTTCCTTGTGCCATCCTATGGGCCAAGCTAGACCAACTTATTATTATTATTGTTATTGAGGGCCGAATGCCTTAGCAATCAATCCTTTAACAGGTAGAGTGGGTCACCTCAGGGTAATACCTTTGTACTCTCCTGGTTAGGTCATAGGGCTCTCTAAGAGGGAGCCCAGGTTCTTTTCACATGTTAACCTGTTTTCTCTATCGGCTCTCAATCTAATGACCCTCAGGTGGATTTGTCCATAGCCAAGTCTGGTCTCCCTAGAACTTAGGAGGTGATTCACAGCTCCTATTTACTCGTGGGAATTCAAGAGTTTCTAGGAGGGGGCGCATCCCAGCTAGTCTGGTGGTCCGCCGTATGTCTCGCAGAGCAGTATTCTACTGTTTTAGGGGACTTGTGTTGCCGTCCCTCTTTTCCCGTTGTTCAGAGCGGCCTCATCTCGTAGTTCGGCTCTTTTTGTTTTCATCGTCTGGTTTGACGCTGTGGCATCGGAAGGCTAACCTTTTCGGCTAGAGAATCCTTACAAGGATATGGTTGCTACCTTCAATTCAGCGGTAGAGATTCTTTCTCGGCTGTTTTCTTTGGGCTAGAAATCATATTCGATGGTGTAAATTTCTGGAATTTCACACGTCAGGAATCTTTTAAAGAGTTGTCTTTACCAGCTGGCTTCTATGGGGTCTACGCCCTTCTTCTTTCAGCGTGCAGCTTCCGTGGCTCTCTGTCTAGCTCAGCGGAAGGTTGTTTTGCTTAAGTGGTTTCTTTATGCTCAGCCCACCTTTGGTTGGTTGTAGATTTCCAGGGAGTCTAGTTCTCGTCATCAGGGGGCTTGCTTTGGCCTCCGGTGACTCTGAATTAGTTAAGCCGTTAGCTCATGGTTTGAGTGCTTCCTGGTATATATGTCGGGCTTACGTTGTTAGCTCTCTATATGAGTGCTCCCTCAGATATCGCTGAGTTAGTTAAGCTGTTTGCTCATGAAATGAGTGCTCCCTTGTTTATCTCTGAATGGTTTAAGCACTATATCAGTGCTCCCTTAGATATCGCTGAGTGACTTAAGCTGTTGCATCAGTGTATATGGTGATCCTTTGTATATCATTGAGTGGATTGAGTTGTTGGCTCAATGCAGGCTGTTCTCTTGGATGTCACATCTCGTAGGGGATCTGGGGCGAGAGTGTGTATGGCTCTTCCTCATTTCCTTTATCAGAAAGTTAGCGGCGGTTCGAGACATAATTGGTTATGACCATTAGTGCCTGCATTCCACTGACACAGATATTGTAGTTCATCGTTCTTGTGCCTCTTCTTTTTGTGTAACGTTTCTCCGACGGGAGATAGTTTGTGCTCTTGTTCGCACAGTTCCTGTTAGGAATTTAATGCCCATTTAGCCTCTCTAACGCTAAAGAGCGTAGGGGGGACAGGGTCTAGGTGGTCTCTTGCCACTGCATCACGACCAACATTCTGTCTGTACCCCTCTGCAGGTTCCAGTGACTCTTACAGTGCACTTTCCAGGAGGGTTGCAGCTTTTTGTACGCCACAAAAGCGTCATTCAATGGCGCAGTTGTACAGAGTGGCAGCGTCTGTTTCTGCTGCATATTGTTTCTTTGTTGCATGCCTTTGCATTCACAAATGCAGGGTTTTGAACACAAAACATTGCGCACAGCCGTTCCAAAGCATTCCCGCCCTTGGACACAGCTTTGGTAGCTCCCCAAGGTAACGCAGTGTCCCCCAGTGGTAGGACAGAGAAAAGAGGATTTTTACTCACCGTAAAATCAATTTCTCTTACTACACTGGGGGACACTGCGCGCCCTCCCTTGCTCTGAAAGTAGTGCTATCTTTGGTGTTGCTTTCTAAATTGCTTCTTCTCTCTTCCTGGCTTGATTATACAAAACTGAAGTCAGCTACAGAGGAGGGGCATAGTGGGGGAGGAGTCAGGGGAACAAACAAGTTTATAAGTGCCTAACGCCAGACCCACCTACTATACCCCAAGGTAACGCAGTGTCCCCCAGTGTAGTAAGAGAAACTGATTTTACGGTGAGTAAAAATCCTCTTATCATGAATATCAACCCAGAAACCTAAATGTAAATGACTACCATGAAAGAAAAAGGTGGGAAACCTACATGTCTAATCCGAATAAGTCTCAGTTCTTGTCTTAGCCTGTGACCTTGTGCCCTCCGTCGTTAGTGTCTTCGGCACTAACGACGGAGGGCAAAAACGATACTGACACATCCCTAATTTAGGAGATAATAATTTTGAATTTCATTCTGACCCTAAACAGTTAAACTTTACACTTTCCTGACCTTTAGGAACGTTCTAAATGTATTTTTTCCAAGTCATGTCGGCCATACAAACCGAAGTGTAGTTGGAGATGTTGAATTTCCCCGGTAGCTAAAGAAGACTTCATAGAGGCTGTTGGGTCCCTGCAGCTCCATAAACTGAGGCCCCCACGGATACTCCTTGGAAGGCTATAGAATTTTGCAGGTGCGTGTTTCAGAAGTTTGAGGCCCTATCTACGATTATCTTGGAGGAGAGAGGTTGCCCGGAGTCGGGAATGGTAGCTCATATTAAAGTCTACACTGAAGCATGGTAAAGATTGAGCTGATTATACCAACCTAGAGGAGACTGTTTGGAAGGTGTGACGTCAATTCATTCTCCAGCCGTTGAATCCTAGAAACTGGTTCATAGGATGTTGGGCGAATCCGGTATGTATTGACCCTATACTCCTTTGTGGGACAATACGAACCTTAAAGAACTATTTATATTGAATAAAAGAAAAATTTGATATTTCTACATTTGAGTAGCTATATAGTAATAATATTTTCAAATTGTTTGGGCAACTTTGGAATTAATTTAATTTGTAAAAAGGAACGTTTTGTTTATATTTACATTATGCGACAAACCCTACTGGAACAATTTACTAATAATGGACCTTCAGTTTGTTGTTGTCCTCTCAAAATCAGTCTTCAAAAAAACAGATTGGCCTCAAGTAATCTCCAAACTCTATGCTAGACTACTATCGTCTGCCACGTCAGATCCACGTTGGATTGTGTTTTCAATGAAGTCTGGAAATTCATACTGAGATGTACTAATATGGTAACTGTATTAGATTCCAAAATCATTTTTATATACTTCGTAGTTTGTATTTACCCGTAGTAAACTTTTTAATCTAAAAATGAGAAATAATTCAACATGGCAAAAATGGGGGAATGATGAAGGTTCTTTCTGACATTTGATATGGGATTGTCCCAAACAGTGAATATTTTAGAATTCTGTGGGAAATGCTATACGTAAAACAGTCGTGTATGGGTTTGTTTCGCCTGACCTAAATCTAAACTCCGATTTGTCTTTAACCGAATGACTCTTGCTAAATTTATTATCGCTAGAAGCTGGGTGGCAAATGGCGCTACTAGTTCTTTAATGTCGGTTAATTGTTAGGTCATGAGCGATTCACTTGTACTAGTAAAAAATGTAAATTTGATAAAGTTTGGTCTTTCTAGATGTATTCTCAAGGGGAAAATTTGGAAAGGTCTCAAAGAGTGCCTAGTCCTGGCCAATAGCTGGCAGGGTATACTGGTTTTATAGCTAGGATTTTGTCAAGCATTATGAAGTCAAAAATCATAAGCCAAAGATCCCAATGTGAGCTCCTTTATTCAGGCATGCATGGGTGCAGCACTCTAGCAAGAATATGAACAGCAAATAATGCATTTACACAGTCTTTTATAGCTTTATTGTTACTTGGCAGATTTTAGTAGCACACCCTGTACTAGGACTCCCCTCCCCTATACAGTGTTTGACCTTGCAGGCATCCACAATACATCTAGTTCTCTCTTAATTTGGTACAATCACTCGCAACAATGTGCCTTAAACTCTTTTCTTTGTAAGGTATCAGTTGAACAGAATATTTTCCCTGCAGGATATTAACTTGTACTAATTATTTAAAGCATAAGCACATCCATATACTGTATATTGATTACTTTAATTCATCTAAGTTTCATTCAATTTATAACACTGGGACTTGTAGTTTCACAACACCTGGAGAGCCACAGGTTGGCCAGGTCACGTCATATTCATATCTCCTTATAGTGAGTAGTTGTCCTCTTAGGTAGATTTTAATCTTATAAACACTTCAACAAGTCACCATTCTTTGTATAAGCTATCAACACCAAGTACACATTACTATATTTTAAATTTCAGCCTCTTGTTTCTCCTTGTAACTTTTTATTGTTGGGGGTGCATCTAATTACTTGTGTTCTGGTTGATGTACCTATATTAATTAGTTTGTTATTTCTAACATTTAATAAAGAGGCACAATGCAAAAACTAAATAAACAGAAACAAACTTTATTCTGCAGAAGTAATCATCTGGGTCTCACAGAGACCGGGTAACCTGTGCGAGCGCACAGGGGAACTGGCCAAACGACCGCTATCAATTAAGAGCCAATTTCAAGAAAACTACAGGTTGGCCATAATACAAGGTGTGTAGCTAGCCAGAGGCGTCATATAACCCTTCAGAGAATAGTTGTCACCACGATTCATCCTTCTTATGCCATAACCACTAAACGTTTCCAAAAAACATCAGGGGTGTTGCATGAGGTAAAGTGTGATCCAGCATCACCATTAGTAATATGATATCAGTAGTATGAATGCCCATAACATGGAGGGTGAGTAATGCGCCAACAGTATAGGGTCCTTCAACTAGCGTGATTTTTTTTTTAGCTTTTACTAAAGCAAAAATGTTTTGTGTGTTCTGTCTGAATGTTTTTTGTCATTTGAAAATCATTATTTAAATTTATTTAACTAAGATACTGGTCCAAAACAGCTCCATTTTTTGGTAATAATTTATTAAAAGTAACATTAACATATGACATATATGAATAACATGACATCCGAAATAGCTGACGTGAGGGATCTGAAATGATCAGAGAAAATGTAATATATTTTATGGATTTTATAACGGTGAATCTAAGTGCAACAGTAAATTAACATATTAAGTTGTGGACGTGATCATATTCTGAAAAATATAAGATGTTAAGAGTGAATGCTGCTCAAAATAATGAGTTTTAATATTTAAAAAACAAGAAATATGTATTTAATTTCTTTTTCAATTATGTGTTCTCTTTTACAGCATTGGATAAGGGAGAATCACGTAAGTACAAATGTATAAGGAATAAGTTTTAACTGTGTTAGAATTTTTAATGCTAAAATTAGTACCTTTACTGATGTTGTTTCATATACACATGAACAGAGTAAATATTTGCAATATGTGGTGTTTAAATGTACAATATTTATTATGTTTTTTTCTACTTTTTAGAGGTTACACGGATATATCTTCTATGATGTTAGGTACAAAATAATATTAAAATATCTATAATAAACATTTGGTGTTATTTTAATCCCTTGAGTGCTAAGGACGAGTTGGACACCCCTAGAGTGTTGACGAGTCCCATTCGTCGTCTGCGTTGAAGGGGTTAAAAAAACCCACAGATCACTTCCCACCGCGATCTCTGGGTTTTCTTATAATGTCGGAGGAAAGGAACCTTTCAGGCATAATGATCGTATAGGAAAAAAGAGTTAACCGCACCAAAATATTAGATTAATGATATTCAATTATAGAACATCCCCTAATTTAATAGTTATTCATATAGATCCAGAGAAATATCACTAATATTTGTCTTTATTTCTCTGAAGGGAGCACCCAATTACTTAAACCATTAATGCAAAAGAGGAAGAAGTATATATTGAGGCACTCCGGGATGTTAAATCTTATTAAAAGCATCTATTTTCTCAGTATGCATTAAAAATTCCAACGGTTTCATAAAAAGTTGCAAAATAAAAGATTTTATTGGACTGATATATATATATATATATTTTGAATAAATATAAAAAAAACAGTCCAAATAATATTCCAGATTATTAATCCTGGCAGAGATAAATTTATATAACACTAATGAAGGTGTCTATCAATAAGGAATTAGTGAGATAACAAAGCTATTGCAGCTGGTATGCATTTTTAATCACAATACACAGTTCATCACTTTGTTTACTCTTTTGTTTTTATTTTTCAACTTTGTATGAAACCGTTGGAATTTTTTAATTCATACCAATAAAATAGATGTTTTAATATGAATTAACATCCCAGAGTGCCTCAATATATACTCCTTTTCCTTCCTCTTTTGCAGCATAATGATCGAGCCTGAGCACTAAAACTTATAAGAAATGCTGGGGATGGAGGGGGTGTTTTCAGAGCTTCAATCTTCTTATCCATGTGACTTAGAAAGCTGTGGGTACCCTTAGTTAAAAAAAAAAAGTCCCCTCTTTCACATGATCACACCCCTGATTATTTATTGCCTATTGATAGAATGCTTCTCTCCTATACCTTGTTATATATGGTAGCCTCTTCTATTTTTTTTATATGATATTTTATGTTTTTATATTTTATATTTTTTTTATGATATGATCGCTTCTATCATATCTCTGTCTCCCCTGTCTGCTCCAAGCTATATATTTTTGGTTCTTGTTATATCCTGCTTCTTAAATGGACAGTTTGTGATCAGTATAAACAATGGTAGATGGCAGCAATACTCTAGTAAAAGTTATTCTAATGTTTCCTTCAAGGGTGCAGACCATCTTAAAATTCATCTTGTCCAATCACATACTAGACATTATCATATTTTGACTTGAAACACCAGGTTCCATCACGTTTTTACAAACATTTCTCTGGAACTTTCCAACACTGACCGTGTGAAAGGAGAAAAGAGCACAATGTGTAATAAGGACAGAATATAATATGCATATATTTCTTTTAAATATTATTTACTTTTAATTATTCAACATTTTGTTTGAATCAGAATACACCTTTGGAAAATATTATAGATAGATATGAGATAGATATATAGATAAATATGAGATGGATTAGATAAATAGATAGATAGATAAATGAGATATAGGACAGATAGATAGATATGAGATAGATAGATATGAGATAGATAGATAGATATAAGATAGATAGATAGATATGAGATAGATAGATAGATATGAGATAGATAGATAGATAGATAGATAGATAGATATGAGATAGATAGATAGATAGATAGATATGAGATAGATAGATAGATATGAGATAGATAGATATGAGATAGATAGATATGAGATAGATAGATAGATATGAGATAGATATATAGATAGATAAATATTAGATAGATAGATATGAGATAGATATATAGATAGATAAATATTAGATAGATAGATATGAGATAGAGAGATAAATATTAGATAGATAGATATGAGATAGATAGATAGATAGATAGATAGATATGAGATAGATAGATATGAGATAGATATATAGATAGATAAATATTAGATAGATAGATATGAGATAGATAGATATGAGATAGATAGATAGATATGAGATAGATAGATAGATAGATAAATATTAGATAGAATAAGTTTCTTTTCATTTTCAAATTTGGATTGCCAGGCTGTGTGTATATATATATATACACATACATACTGTATATCAAATATTTTCCACCATAATTTCTGTTCTTGTCGCTATTTGTATTTTACCCCGCTTAATATTTCTCAGTATTCCTCTCCTCAGATTACACGGTACAGAACACAATAAGACTGGCGCTGTCCGGCTGTATATTAGTTGCTGCCGCCAGTCTCATCTTCTACCACAACAAATCACAACATGCACCTTGAAGTCTCAAGGGACAGCGGCGGTGAGTCCGCGCTGGTTGTCACCAAGAGAACCAGCTGGTCTAAAATAACAACAAAAGACCAAATGACTTCAATCGATTAAAAACATCCAAACAGTCACTGGTTCTTAGGCAGGGACGAGGCTGGTGTAACATCTGTCCTTTGAGAAGTCTTTAGGATTGAAAATGAAATCCCGTAAGAAGAGTTTTGGTCACAGGAAGTGAGAACAGACAATGAATTAATATGTTTGATTTATCTGTTTGATGTTCACTCCAAGACTTCCCTGGAAAGACAAAGCGTGAGATAAAAGTTAGAAACATACCACAAAGAGGAACTTGGTCTGTGAGAAAGTCTTGACGGAAGCAGCGAGTAACATTACACAGAGTAACTTGTGTATCGTACAAATATAACCCCAACTTTACATACAGTTATATTCAAATTAAAAGAAGATTGGTTGAATTTGCCTTAGGCATATGTAAAGATTGATATATATATATTTAGATGAATAACCTACGGAAGTGTTGCTGATAATTTTTATAGCGCTAAATGCATATTGGTTTGGATAAATTGACATTATCAAAATATCAATACAACCTTTCACATTAATATAGGAGAAATTACAGAATTTTATTATGATATTTTAGAATATTGTTGAATATAATTACTTGGGTGATATGAATAAACTGTATTCACATGAGAGTTACACAGTGTAGATTGAGCTATTATCTCTAACAGTTCTGTTAAGAATTTATAAAGTTCTAAGAATTGGAAGAAAATCGATAGAAGGTTAGAATATATTAGAAGAGGTTCTTTCAAGATAACCCTCCTTAAAGGTGTGAGTGTAAGCTAATATGTACAAAATCCTTATTTGAAAATGTAGTTACATAATTATCTAAATGATGATTGAATTATACTGTTCTTTAAGTCCTAATTTAAAGTTGATGGTTTTTAATAAGGCTTGCATTTATTCGGAATCATTATTCTTCAATTGTAAAATAAATTGAAACGAAAAGCTACAGATATCTTCTTTTACTCTGAAGTACATAACCAGGGATAAAGAGATAACAAAGGGTTTACTTATTAAAGTCAGCACTTAATTTGTTGTAAGCATACGGTGGTCTTACATGTACAGTAGTATATATATATATATATATATATATATATATATATATATATATATATATATATATATATATATGTTGCTTATTCTTACAGGAATTGGATGTGTCGACCTATGAATCTGCACAATTCAGAATTAGAAAATGTTACTTTCCTGATCTGAATAACACTCACCTGTTTCTGAAATTTTAACAGCATTGAAAACTAAATAACTTATTTCTGAATTACTGCAAACAGCAAAGTATAGCAGGCAATTAAATCAGCATACAGTCATCACAAAAGTTGGCTGATGGAATGAGTTTATCAATAACAGTTTCTACTAACTTCTTATGCTAAAATAAGTGCGTATCAATGCAATTCTGAAAAGTTATTGGGCTAGATTTACTAAGCTGCGGGTTTGAAAAAGTGGGGATGTTGCCTATGGCAACCAATCAGATTCTACCTTTCATTTATTTAGTACCTTCTACAAAATGACAGCTAGAATCTGATTGGTTGCTATAGGCAACATCCCCACTTTTTCAAACCCGCAGCTTAGTAAATCTTGCCCATTGTGTTGTGACATGATTGTTGAAGCTACTAACTCTACAATGTATATTTAGTAACCTTAAGCCAATATCTGTAAGATTTTTTCATGTGTGCTTACACTATAAGATGTCATGATTGCCTAGATTTGCTTATCATTTAATTCAATGGACTATATATTTCCTATGTTATACAATCTCTAACAACTTCTCTGTATTATACTTCTCTATATCTCTCCTAAAACACACAAATAAAAAAAAAAATTTTAAACTTGTTTTTAGACTTAATCAAAAATAGAATAATATATGAAAGTTAAGTATTGGAAAAAATGCAGGTTAATTTTAGTCTATTAAGTCTAATTTTTAGGCTAACATTGCTTATAGTTTGGCTAAAATATTTAAAAAACATAACTTCAAAAATTCCAAGCAATACCAGATGACCAAAGACTCCTAGCTAAGACAACCTTCAGGAATCAAGCAACCAATAGCTTAATTTTTAGATCAATATGTACAAGTTATAGTTCATAAGATCCCTACATTATTTAAGACACCTACGAGTTTTTATTAAAATTATAGAATATTAGACCTCTTAAAGGTAATGAACTCTTCTATAGATTAGGTGTACCAAGTTTGTATATGTCTATACCGCACAAAGAGGGTATTGAGTATTTAGAACAGGCCTTATTACTTGCAAACTGTCCGCCAAGACTTGTTGGAATTTTGTTATTGGTAAGAAATAAGAGGATTCCACTTGTAAGAAATCAGCGGAAATTACAAAGGATATTTCGAGGATTCACAATGTGATCAAAATGCCAACTAAAAACCTCATGTTTATTTTATATATTATGTTGCATATTAATATTATGGAGTTTAATGTACAAAAGTTTGTTATTGTAATTAGTATGTCTCTAGGGCCTGATTCATTAATGAAAGTAAGGCAAAAAAATGAGTAAGTTTTCTCCGGCACAAAACCATGTTACAATGCTAGGGGTCCAAATTAGTTTATTATTTTGCACATACTATAAATACTGGCTGTTTTTCATGTAGCACACAAATACTTGATAGCTTTATTATTAAACTGAAATTTAAAGTTGATCTAGAATATTACCCCAGCTATAAATCTGCCGTCACATTTTAAATTTGCCTCCCCCTCCAATGCAACACAGTTTTGCCAAGGTGCAAAGTTGCTCATATATTTTTTTTTGCTTTACTTTCCTTAATGAATCAGGCCCTTAGTGTTTAAAATTTAGAAGGGGGTATATGTGATTCGTTAGGATATTGACTAAATCACATTTGTGAACAATTAAGAATAATAAATAATCAATAATAAATATTAATGGACAACAAACTTAAATTCGTCGTACGCCAGTGGACCATTGGGGCTTCACTTGTTGTCACCAGTTCTGTGCTCCTGATCTGATTTATCAACTGCTTTGTTTTAAAGCAGATTATAATTGTAAGGTAATTCAACGCTAGATAGAGGCAGGAGGAAAGTTCAAACAATGGTGAGTTTATTTGAATATGTTGAAAGCATCCAGAGTAACCGATATCATATACAGAGGAAACACAGTTTGCTACTGGTTAATAAGCACAGAACAAAGTCCCTAGTAATGGCAATCTCTGACAGCTGTAGTGAATTAAAGAGCTCCAGAGACACTGGCACACTATAGTACGTCACACAGAATAATCAAAGTTCAGATAGTAGAAGCAGAAACAGTGTTCACAAGATACAATCTTGGTAATGGAGAATAAACCAATATTCCTGATCACCTGGAGGCAGCAAAACTCTAAGCCAACTGAGAAGGGCTCAGAGCCCTCAGTGTGCAACAACAACGGCAGTCACAGAGAGATTTCAAAGTAATCTGGGTGCCAGAATGCTGAGTTGGAGTAATAATTTTGTTTGCCAAGGTACAGACTCTGAAGTCAATGTATGCTGTTTGCCAATGTAATAGAGTCAGACTTAAAGTAGGAACTGGTAAATTGAAGAATCTCAGAGAGTAGACTGTGCAGGAGTCCACAGCAAACTATAAGATTGACTAAGATGCATAGAAGAGGAGGGGATTTTAATCTCCAAAGGTCCAATCAGTTCAGGAGAGAAGCCCACCTTAATTTAATGAGACAGGTTAGCAATCACTCATGCTCACCACAGCTCAAGAGGTAATGTCAACACGCACAGTCAGTGACTCATGCTCATCATATTTAAAGAGACAATCCCAGTTTCCGAACAATAAGACTGAATAAGAGCAGTTGGCATCCGCATAACATGACCCCGTCTGCGCACTGCAGGGAGGTAATGTAGTACAACCACAGGAGGAGGAGAGAACGCTGTGCATTCTGCAGCATGTACTCTCTCCTTCCTCTGCTTGGTCTAGCTCTTCATGTAGACGTATAGAGGAGGTATGAGAGGCATGTAAGGGAGGTGTGAGTGTCATCTTGCTGAGGCCAGAAAGGCAGAAGATGGGGAGGTCTGAGAAGCATGTGAGTAGGTCTGAGTGGCATGTGGGTAGGTCTGAGAAGCATGTGAGTAGGTCTGAGTGACATGTGACAATGAAAGATGGTGAAAGCCCCTCTATCTGGTGTCAGGAAGTAGTGGAAAGCTAAGTAAGTGCAAATTGGGTCATTCAGTTGTATAAAACCATTATACAGAAATCAATTTGCAGATATTAGGTGCTCTTTAGACTAGCCATAAGATATATGAGCCTCCGTGATCCAAAACGGTGAGCATTAAGGGAATCTTTGCTACTTTCCAGTGTAAGGTTTACATAAAGACAATTGTTATTGAGGGTGGTGAGTCAATTCGTTATATAGTTCACAATATCCTACATACAGTATATAATCAGTAAGTAATCTATATAAATGATGATCCCATGCAATGAAACGATCAGAGTATCAGGACCAGAATGGGCTCAACTGAACGAACACTCCCAAGACTTCCATATGCAAGTGAATGAATTAGGCAGGTGGCAGCCAAGTCTATCATTATCGTTTTTTTAGCATTACATTCACTTGTAAAGATCTGTAATTGTTATAGTGAATGGATACTTCATAATACACTAACCAAATGTATGCGTTTCTATGAATGGAATACATTAATTGTTGAGCCAGAACACATACTGATCGAATAGACCACATAAATACATATATATAATCAGGAATTTATGGAAATAATTATCCTCTGGTGAAATTCCACAAGAAGACTCAGTGGAGAAATGCGTTAGCTATATTAAAACTGAATGGTGCTTGCTAATTCATGTCGGTTTTATGTCTTCGTATTCAAGATAACACCCACTAAATTTGTACATATATATATCTATATATATATATATATATATATATATATATATATATATATATATATATATATATATGTGTGTGTAATTGATTATAGGTTCTTTTCTATGCTTCCTGGTGTTCCAGCTACCCTGGAGGTGGTTGACAATGGAGTGTGAGGCCTATTGGTAAAGTCATTGTCCCTTGATTAAAGATCCATTGCTATTTTATCTGTTTATGGACAATTTCCTTTTGACTCTGTGCTGTGTAGATGGATTTTTATAAACTGTACTCAGTGCTAGATTAGGATCTTATGTGTTTATGCAAATATGAAATTTCGTATACTTACGCTATGTGAATTTACCATACACAGGAAGTCAAAACAACCTCAACTTCTGTCTTATTACCTTTATAATCACAAAATATTATTCAGTATGAACAAGACACCGCACCATGTCTCTCCTGGTTCTTATGATGTTGGTCTGTAAGTAGAGATCTTTATAAAATACATGTTTAATGGACATTATCTGAGCTTTGTCTGAACATTGAAAGACGTCTGTCGGTTGCTATACCGTTGGGAAATTAAACATGCTTGGGATACATATAGGACTCCTTAGTCTAGGAAAAGGCAACAAACAAATAAATTGGGCATTTTAGGAAGAAAATGGACAAACTTTAATGGACTTTGCGTTCTTGTCTGCCCTCAAATTCCAACTTCAGATGTTGCAAAAAAGAATCGGACCTTTGCTTAGTAATTTGTTAAATGCGTTATGATTCCACCATAAATAAAATTAAATACTTGATCAGATGATTTTGAAAGGAACCTCAGACATATACAATGGGAATTATTTTTTTTGTTATTATACATTTAGTGCAGAGATTAAAAATGTGACAAGGAAACTAAATGTGATACATATTAATGAATAAACATTTTAGAAATGTATCCTGTTTTTATACTAAATAGATCCTTTTTATTTTTCAGCATTGAATAGTGGGGATGCAGGTGAGTACTGTATAGTGGACAAAACCATAAAATATCTACACTCTGTATGTATTTAAGTGCGTGTATGCATGTATGTATATATCCATACATGTATGTAAATACTTTGGCCATGTTTTTTATATTGAACAGATAAACAGTGTTACTTGTGTTGTGTTTAATTCTCAGTATGCTTGATATGAATGTCAGGTAACGTTTGATTTAATCGAGGACAATGTCACAGTTTCTTGCTCTGTACGCTGGATGCAATTCTCAGTATCGATTTCCCTTCATATGTATGAGAAACTACATAGTGCCACTTCTCTAGAACCGCATACTGGTGTAATAGTCAACATGCATGTAGTATGTTATATAATGTATGTATGGTCTAATATACAGTACCGGTTTCTCCTGTATGTTGTACAGTGTGTACGTCTGTTTTATACTTTTTTTTGCTGTAGAACATTGTATAGAGAGTTATGCAGACAGACACTTATTTTAAGTCAATTTCTCAATTCTACGACCCACAAAGCACAGGGAATGCGCTGGATAATGTTACAATAGCTACACCCCCTCCATTAATTTTTAGTGGTATCAGAATGGGGTTAGGATCAAAAAGACCAGTCCAAATCCAGATTCACATCCTTAGGTCAATAGTTCTATATTGGGGAATTTATCCTCAAATAAATAATTGATTAAAAAACATGATTCAGGGGTATGTTGCTGTATAAATGTGTTCACTATGTTAATGTTTTGATGGAAATTTGTGCAAAAAAAAAAGATTGAAAGACAAATTTTGTTCAAAAATGACCTTTTAAAAGACAATTGTAAATTCAATTATTCTTCAGTGTGTCCTTTGCAAAGTGATTTGCTGATCCCGTATCACTTTCAAGGACATTCAAGGAAAGTTAGACTGCTGATTAAGTTATCTACTCCGTCAGTCGTCTTAAGATCCCTAGTTTGTTTTTAAAGTTATAATGTACGGTTTTACCTCTGGCTGAGCAAGAAAAAAAAATGTGTATAATTTTTATGGAGGGCAACCGGATAGAGGCATTGTTAGGCTCAGGAAGTGTAATTACCCTGGTAAAAGCAGGGTTAGTAAACTCAAAATTCCAACAAAAAACTGTTGGGGTAACTTGTATACATGGTGACAGCGGGAACTATGTCACTGCCGAGGTGAATATTGAGACCTCTTGTGGTTCGTCTACTATTAAAGTCGGATTGTTCCCTTTCTTGGTGCATGATGCTATAATTTTTAGAAATTATGGGAATCCCATATGATGTCAGGTTTAAATGGTGTACAGCCGCTTGAATTCCCGGATGGTCCACTGGCATTAGGTGTGTCCCGGAAACTTTCAGAGCCATTTCCCTAGAATGGTTAGAGAAATAGCAAATGATGAGGGTCAAAATGAGACCCCTTCCATGGGGGAAGGAGAATAAGTAGACAGAGCTGAAAGTATGCCTAACCTTGAGGTGAGGAAGGAACTGTTCGCGTCAAAACAGTTAAAAGACCCCATCCTGGTAAAAGTTTGAGAAAATGTGAAAGTTCTTAATGGGGAACCAGTAGAACCTGGTGACAGGCTTGTGTACTGACACATGACCATTTGCAAAGAACTTTTGCATCAAATGCCAAAAAGAGTTGAGGATGTGGTAGAACAGCTGGTAGTTCCTCACTCATATAGGAGAACCGTGTTAGACCTAGCTTGTGGTCACATCACAGCAGAACACTTAGGGGCAGAAAAAACCTCTAAAAGAACCTTACAGCTTAGAGATTGCGTAAAGAGGTGTTAGAATTTTGTTCTTCCTGTCCCAAGTCCTCCCAGACCCCATTACAGGAGACCACTAGTACCCATGCCTATTATAGAGGCCCCGTTTGACAGGATAGCCATGGAACTCCTTGGGCCCTTGTTAAAGGTTCAACAAAACCTTAAAAGCTATGCTGAAAAAAAGTTGTAGATAGAGATGGGAAAATGTTATTGGCCATTAGAGAGGTACCACAGTCCTCGACAGGGTTCCCTCCTTTTGATTTATTGTATGGGAGACACTCCAGAGGATTAATGGATATGGTAAAAGAGATGTGGAAAGTGTCATTGAACACGTGTTACAAATGCAGGGCAGTATTGTTGTCGTGGTGCCCATTGTCAAGGAAAACATGAAACAGGCCCAACAGGCCCAACAGAGGGTGTATAATCAGAACGCCTGTGTATGTACATTTGCTCCTGGGGACAGAGACCCGATCTTGGTGCCCACGGGGACGGCTGTAACACGTCATTATGCTTCAAATTCTGAACCCACTTAATTTTTCTTTGTGAGCAGATACTTTTTGTTGTTGAACAGAGAAAGGAGTGGTTTAAATTAATAAGTCCATTATTTCGATATTCTCATGGCTCATTCGTCTAGGGTCCCACCTGAGCTGGTCCAGTGGGTATGGCTTACTGCTCAGCATTCTGGGAGGTTATTCTGAAATTGAAATCCCTTTGTCTATCAGTTTGAGAACTGACTAGAACCCGTTATATTTGAGTTAACTCTCAGATCACAATATACAGTATAAGGACATCTAATGCCCTCTAGTGTCCTTTTGATTAAACACATACATTAAACATCCGGAAAGATTATAATTATATTCATTCTACATTCTATTATTAAATGTGTACTTGATTAACTTCATGCAGATATAATTTCCTTTAATCTCAGATTAATGTTTGAGGTTTTTGATGTCATTCTCAAATTTTGCTGAAGATTTGGGGATGCAAAACCAGAGAAGAAAACATCATCATCATCATCTATTTATTTATATAGCGCCACTAATTCCGCAGCAATATACAGAGAACTCATTCACATCAGTCCCTGCCCCATTGGAGCTTACAATCTAAATACCCTTACACACACACACACACACACACACACACACTCACCGAGAGAGACTAAGGTCAATTTAATTGCAGTCAATTAACCTACCAGTATGTTTTTTGGATTGTGGGAGGAAATTGGAGCACCGGGAGGAAACCCCCGCAAACACGGGGAGAACATACAAACTCCACACAGGTAAGGTCATGGTCGGTAATCGAACTCATGACCCCAGTGCTGTGAGGCAGAAGTGCTAACCACTAAGCCACTGTGCACACATTTAATTCACAACATATTTTGCTGAATGTGTAAATACAAACATAGAAAATAGTTGATCAAGAAATGATTTGCAATTTGTAGGTACTATTCTCTATATTGCAGCGATTTTCAATTAAATTTGGCAATTGGCCATCTACCCTATTAACAAGTCTTAAATAATTCCCTGTTTTAGCCCAAGCTGTTTTCAAATTAAAAATAATGGATATGTTATCGGCAAAGTTTGTCTGTACCTTCTGCATTTTATCTCCCTAACCATAAGCCTAGAGAAGCCATTATTAATTTGAATAATTGTATATTCTAATGCTGTTCTCATATCCAAAAATAAAAATGGTTCTAGATAAAATAATTGAAGGTGATGTCATGACCCTGACATGTGACACAACCGCTTATCCACACGGGGCATGGGGTAGGCATCAAACTTGGACACTGCATTCAGCTTACTGAAATCGTTACAGAATCATAGATTGTCATCTGGTTTTGGGATTAGAACTATGGGGCTGGACCACTCACTGTTAGTCTCTTCTATAACCTTGAGTTCTAACATTTTTTTAACCTCCTTGGAAATAGTCTCTCTATGGGCTACAGGTATCCTCTAATGTTTTAGGTTGACCTAGACCCATGGTTCTGTAACAATGTCATGTTTTATTATGGCCGTCCTCTGTGGTCATTCTGGAGACACTGAATCTGTCGACAGTCAGACTGTTGATACTAAAATGGCGACTGTCTAACTATCGACAGATTCAGTGTGTTGACACTGAAGTGTGAGTAGTTGTACAACAAGAGTGGTCAAAATAAAGGCTGCAACTCCATCTCACACTGGCTGTATGATGGGGAACATGTGTGTAATCTGCAGGTGTACATGTATATTTGTACATGACACATAAAGCACTAACGTACAATATGAAATCTGCATATTTGTGTAACATTTGCTTGCTGTAAATTTCCCACCTTACACAGTATTTTTTATTATCATCTCTTTCAGCTATTTCTCTAGAAATAAGAAATAATCAATCATCAATAACAGAAGGTGATGACCTGGCTCTGACCTGTGTCCCTGAGTCAAAAAATACAAAACACCAATTTGGTTTTTTCAAACAAGCTAAAAATAACAAATTTGACAACAGAGTGCAGGAATTCAGTTCATCTGATACATACAGAGTTCCGTCAGCTCAGCCGGAGGATTCTGGGAATTATAAATGTGCAGTGAGAACTTACAAAACAGGTCCATGGAAGATGAGTAACGTGTCATCTGTTAAGATAGAAGGTGAGTGTGGAATACTGAGATCATATGTCTGTATACTTCCCACACAATATGAACACAACCCCACCTGGCCACATCCACATTTACACCACAAATCAGGACTCTCCCATCATAACTGGGAATATTGGAAGGGTATGTGTCTAATTTCTAATGGATGGTTAATTATGTCAAATATACATTTTATTTTATATGTTTTATTTATGTATACTATTACTCTGCCCATAGTGTGATGTATTTTGTGTTGTTTTTGTGTTGAGCAGTTGATTATTTATGTATATCTCTCGACAGTGCCGATTTTGATGGGGCTATCAGTATTTATGGTCTCTGAAAGGGACGGGACTTATTGGAAAGTGGACGTGGAATCTAGATAATGTGGGAAGTTTTGGGGGAAACTTGGGCAGGTCTAGTGAGGATCTTGTGTAGATCAGTATTAGGTTTATTTTACCCCAATTTTACACTTGTATATACTGAGAGGTATTGTTATGGAGATCTGCACCTTCCTTATAAAAGTTTTGCCAGATATTGGTGTGCTCTGATTGGTTGTGTGTTTGATTAATAGTCCGTTTAGGAGAACCTGTGCTATAGTGTTAGAGCCTCTTTGCTAATCTATATATAGTCATTTGAGAAGTTTTTAGAGGTCTAAGGTGAAGGCCTGACGACCTGAATACAGATGTATGACACCTCCAAAATTATATTTGCACCTCAAATTTGGACTCAAATTCATAAAATCTTTTCAAATGTCGACCAGCACTTGTGACCAGCGAGTCCGCGATTCAAAGCAGTGACCTAGGATTCACATTTGGTACCTGGCTGTATAAACAGAACTGCACAATTGCCTAATGTGGGACAGAACAAAGGTGTGTTTAGGGTGATTGGGATGTGTCTGATTTTTCCCCAGTTTTCCACTTTTAATTGTTGGCAGATATGGCTATAGGGATCAGCACCTGAAATATATAACTCCAACATAAAGGGATCAATCTTTTGGGCTGGTTGTGATGAGATAGGGGTGTCATGATCTTGAAAATAGGGGTTTAGCCTGCTGGACACCCCTTCTCATCCAAACTGTGTTTAATCAGGTATGTGGTGAACCATCTATGTATTTTATGCCTATTGTATATTCTCAAATGTTGTCAGTCGGTTTTGCACACATGGCTATTATTGTGTAAAAATGACTCCTGGTTGTGTACTATAATATGAATCCCGACCTCATTTCAGGGATAATGACTGTAATATTGAAATCCAGCAACTGTCACCAAATCTTCCTACCAAGAATAGAGAATCTTGGCAATTAAAAAAAAATCTATTTTCATGAGAATGATGCAGACGATTTTTGGAAAATAGGATGTAGAGCTCCCCAATTCTGCAAGATATGGCCAGAATATGGTGGAAGGTTGCCTTAAGTACCTTATAGTTTTCTACCTGATTATGATCCACTGGAATGTTGGACCAGTGGCCGAATTATCAGTTTTCTATTGACTGTTAGAAGGAGTAACTGAGCATCCCATCAACCAATCACAAGTGTTTTCCTAGGCTGGTCGCTTGTGATCTGTTAGCAGCTAAGAGAGGTTCTGATCTATTCAGGTCAAGGCCTTCAGCGGCAGATGGTCATAACAAATTGTTTTTTCGTGTATTCATTCTCGGTGTCTTCTTTTCCATGTGTTCAGTCCCATTAAATAACCAAGTGTCTTTAGATACTATGTCATTCCAAATAATACACGGTGCATCAGATTTCAAACAAAAAAACCTCCTATTTTTTTTTACAAGAGCTTTCCTTTAAATTCATCCTTCAATAAATTAATTTATATTGGAACAGCATTATCCACAGAGAGATTAAACTCCTTAGGTCCTCATGATAGGTGGGTATCAAATAACTGTAGCAATATTGTTTTTCAAATCACAGATATTTTGAATAAAGATAATTTTTACACTCACATTTCAATAAATATACACACTGAGGTTAAGAAATTAAAAAAGAGTTGGCATATGCAGAGACTCCTACCAGAATTAGAGATAGACAAGCATTTTGTTATCCATTATGTGGTTAACCTCCCCGGGGTGATAATAACGCAAAGGAATATCTCTTACTGGGATGGGACACAATCTTGGAAGAGTTCTCTAATACGATGTCCTATAACTCCCTTTCTCACCAACGCGTTTTGACTTAAATAATTCACTTTTCCTATGGTGTAAGTTACAGGGAAATGTATTTGTAAATTATACAAACAATTTTTAATTTGAATCATTTTCCATTTTAGAGCTGTTCTCATCTCCAAAAATGAAAATGGCTCCAAACACAATAATTGAAGGTAATAATATGATCCTGACATGTGACACAACTCTTGCACCTCTCGGAAACACAACAGAGCTGGAATTTGCTTTCTACAAAACTGGCCAAAATGTGCAGGAATTCAATTTATTTGATACATACAGAGATCCGTCCGTTCATCTGGAGGATTCTGGGAATTATTACTGTGAAGTGAGAACTTCCTCCGGCAGTGTGAGGAAGAGGAGTAACGTGTTATCTATTCAGATAGAAGGTGAGTGTGGAATACTGAGATCATATGTCTGTATACTGTATGTCTCAATATTGCAGAGGACAAAATCAGGACACAATTTGAAGACACCTTCATCCACCCAAACACACTCATATTTACACAAGGTCATTCCACAAAATCGGGAAGCCAACATTTTAAATGTCGCAAAGCAGGAGGGTTCTGTGTGCAATGTGAGGAAGATTAGTCATGTGTTAAATATTTCTATAATACACGGTATTATACATCAGAATGAAATTATTTGGAAGCGAGCGTTGTAGAAATAATGGAATGTTAGGCTATGTCCACAGCCCATGGCGGTCCCTGCTTTCCATGCTTGTACCTGGGATTTTCCAAAGAAAAATAGATGTTTATGACTTGGGTTTCTTTTTACAATCCCATTTTTGTTAAGTGAAATGAGGGGCACAATAGGACCATATTATGAGGAGATCTGAGACCCTGACATGTGCTTGAAAAAAAAGTCCAGTGTTCAAGAAAACAGCCAACAGCAGAGACATAATTATATCCATATTGCCCCAATCACCAACTGCACCATAGTGTGTTACACAGGAAGTTTATATTGCAACTCGCAGCTTTTTACTGGCTGATGTGATAGCATTAGATTGTTATACCTACACAAATCACCTCTAAATTAAGCCAAAATTACAATTTTAACAAGTCAAGGAACATTCTCAATTGCAAGAAAACAGTAAGGTGGATCAAATCAATTAAAGTCGGTGTACGAGATATCACATTTTAATTAGAATTGTCTTAATAGTCCCACATCTTAAGCTGTGCAGGTGTGAGGGCTTGAAATTGAAGACTTTCTTCCACAATGTTTTCTGATTATTGTGCACTCCCCTCATCTGTTGCCCTCTTTCGCATATACCTACTTTCTGTTTTGTAGGGTTTGCATCTGCTCGAAAATAGTGGGATTGTGTGGTATATTCTCCGGAACAGACTGTGATTCATTTCAATACTCTCTAGCAAACAAGTACAGTTTTCTTTAAAAGCCTGTGGACTCTATGGCCTGTCCCTGCTATAGGATTGATATTTAACGTGGCCCTTCGTTTAAATAAAAAAAGCCTTACTTCACTAAGTAATCTGATAGCGCTATTCAGAGTTAAAACTTTGGGGAGGGCCCTTCTGGAAAATGATGAGCAAATAAAGAATGATCTGTGTAAATGATGCAGTTTCTTTCTGGCAAAGTTGCTGGTGTTACCTTTTGCCTTGATTAAGCAAGACAGCGAAACGCGCGTCGGCGTTCCAGCTGGATGCACATGATCAAACTTAAATAATAGGAGGAATTGGCAAATGCAGTTTATACCCCTATATATCCAGAGTTAGAAGGGGACTACTAGGCAGGCAGCAATTCACACCCCATAATATCATTGTATCCAGGATAGCAGGGTGCCGAGATTTAGACTGGATATAGAAGATATCAATAGTGAGAGTGACTATAGAACTCATAACTATATGTAAGTGGTGCAAAACATTTGCAGCCTGCTAGTATCATCTAGGAGTGTAATGGTTATCAGACCATTTCAAGTTTAATTTAGCAGATATCATAGAATCGCTATAATAGCTCTATGGGGCTGTAGGGCATCCATATAACTACTCCTTGAGCATATATGCAGGTTTGCCAAGATTTAACCTTCATACCATAGGGTCAATATTACAAACCCATATAGGTATAATATTCATGTGCATCCAGATCATTTTAATTACAATTTTTATTTATGAGCACAATTTTACCTTATATTTCGCTTTTAAAAACCTATACTAATAAAAGTTATGTTTTAAAGCAGATACTTATACTTGTTCAAATCAAAGGTTTATTTAGAGGATTGAGTGCACCCAAAAAAAGAAACTTCTGTTTTTTGCTGTTTAATATGATACGATTTTGTTTCTAGGTAGCACCCCAAAGCTATATGACCATTTATCATTATTAAAATATATCTGGGATATAATCCTATAGTTGGTGCGGTAGAATAACCCTCTTTGTTTCTGTCTTGCTGGTGTTACAGTAAGATTAATGTGTACTCGATCAGGTGAACAAGTTAAACAAGTCCTGAGCTTGTTAATCGAGGGTTAATACTTTTTGCCATTAGACTACTTCATAGCATAGAGTGTGTAATGTGGACTTTTGCAGGCAATAACTCACGTTGTCTTGCCAATCACACCGATGGTCCTTTCTTAAGTATACAGCTTCTACGATTCACAATCTCTGTTTCTCTCTCTTGTTTACGCTGTCAAAAGTCTTAGCTCTGTTCCAGCTATGCAGTTTCTCTTGTCTTATCTTCTCCAATGCTCTCCATCTCTCTGCTTTTCCTAGCAAAAATCTAACTCCTTCCTGTAGTTCTTCTCTCTCCAGGATAAATTCCTGACGCATGTTGGGAACTGTAGTATTCCACTCCAAATGCTACAAACTTGGCTGCTAGATTAAGAATATCTTAAAGGGATATCCTGCGCTAATTTGGGCCTTAAGTGTTGATATCTGGACCTGTCTCTCTTCTGTTCTATTCAAAACATTCAATCACATTTCCTGTGCAGAAGTTATTTTTGTGTATTGTTCATACATTAGAACTTTGAGTTTACATTATTTTTTATCTACCGTGGTCATCAGCATTTGAACATCCTCTTTGTTGGTCTTTAGATGGATTCATTTAATGAACTGTTTGGCTCTATTCCAGTAATGACTTCTATTTTGTACATATCTCAGTTTAGTGATGGATATATGCAATATATAATTCTCAATCTGAACTGAAGATTTGGGGGTGCAAAACCAGAGGAGAAAAAAATATTTATTTAAAAAAATATTCCTATTATTTGTTAGATCAAAGTATTATAACATATTTAATCGAGAATAAATTTAGCAATTTGCTGGTTCCCTTTTCTAATATATTGCACTGATTTATAATAAAACTGAGCAATTGCCAGAACTGATCTTATTAGTAGGTAGTATCCTAAAATTATTTTTTTCAGACCCCTGTACGATTGTAAAACAATGAAGGTTATACTTGCCTACTCTTTTGGAATGTCTGGGGGACTCTTGAATTTCAGGGATCATCTTAGACTCCCAGAAGAGCAGTAGTCACCCTCCCAGACGGCTTGATGACGGGATTTGCCTTCAATCGTAGTATTGCACAATGGAGGTGGGGCTATGATGATGCGAATCACGTGGCCACGCCACCCTGCGGGTTCGCTTGGGGTTGGACATATTAAAAGTTGGCACATATGATGTAAATTACAGGGAAATATTGTTTGCAACTTATACAAACAATTTTTAATTTGAATATTTTTTTTTCTGTTAGAACTGTTCTCATATCCAAAAATTAAAATGGTTCCAAGCACAATAATTGGAGGTGAAAATATGACCCTGACATGTGACACAACTCTCGCTCCTCTCAGAGACACCACAATACTGGAATTTGCTTTCTACAGAGATGGGCGTAATGTTCAGGAATTCAATTTATCTGCTACATACAGAGTTCTGTCTGCTCAGCTGGAGGATTCTGGGAATTATTACTGTGAAGTGAGAACTATCACCAGCAATGTGAGGAAGAGGAGTAACGTGTTGTATATACAGATAGAAGGTGAGTGTGGGATACTGCAATCATATGTCTGTATACTGTATGTCTCAATATTGCAGAGGACAAAATCAGGACACAATTTGAAGACATCCTCATCCACCCAAACACACTTATATTTAAACAAGGTTATTCCACAAAATCAGGAAGCCAACATTTTAAATGTCGCAAAGCAGGAGGGCTCTGTGTGCAATGTGAGGAAGATTAGTCATGTGTCAAATATTCATGTAATACAAGGTATTATACATCAGAATGCAATTATTTGGAGGAAAGAAATAATGGAATGTTAGGCTATGTCCATAGCCCATGGCGGTGCCAACTTTCCATGCTTGTACCTGGGATTTTCCAAAGAAAAATTGATGCCTATGACTTGGGTTTCATATCAGAATCCCATTTTTTAAGTCAAATTAGCGGCACATTTGGACCATATTATGAGTTGATCCAAAACCCTGACATGTGCTTGAAATAAAAGTCCAGTGTTAAAGAAAGCAGCCAACAGCCGAGACATAATTATATCCATATTGCTTGACACTATCCCAAATTGTGTTATGCAGGAAGTGTTTATCACTGCTCAAAGCTTTCTATTGGCTGATGTGATAGGATTATATTGCTATACATACACAAATCACTTCTAACTTTAGCCAAAATTACAATTTTAACAATTCTAGAACTCTAGGAACATTCTCAATTACAAGAAAACAGTAAAGTGGATCAAATTGAATACAGTCAGTGTACTAGAGTTCCCATTTTAATTAGAATTGTCTTAATAGTCCCATATCTTAAACTGTGTCTTAAGTAAAACTTTATCCACTTCTAGATCAAAAGGGGACACTGTTTAAATAAGATAAAAATGATGTCTCTATGAAATGTGCATATGAAGAACTCAAACCTGAGTAGGTGTGAGGGCTTGAAAATGAAGACTTTCTTCTACCATGTTTTCTGACTACTGCCCACTCCCCTCCTCTGTTGCCCTGTTTCCCATAGCCATTCCTCTTTTTCTGTACGGTTTACATCTGCTAGAAAAATGCTGGAATTGTGTGTTATCTTCTGCACAATCCTCTGGAACAGACTGTGATACATCATACTCATCTCTAGAAATTCCAGAACCACAGGGTTCTATCCCATTGCTTGTGTTAAAGTTGGTGATATTTGGCCATGCCTCCTTCTCCGGGAAACCTTAGCTCTTGAGGAATATTGCATGTCAGAGATTTAGGGATGAACTCTGTCCCCTTTATAATTATTAGCTATATTTGTACAAGCTGTTTGTCAGGTGCCGCCTCCGCACCCCCCATGGGTGCCGGAGACGGGCGCCTTCTCCTGCAGCTCACTCCCGTTCCGTTGCCTAGTAACGGGATGTCCTTCCAGACTGGGCACTGTGCGCACATGTGCATTTCCCTGTGATCCCTTGGTAGGCAACGGGACGCCAGTTCCACTTCCTCTTTTCGGCGATCAGAGCTGTTCTGATCGTCGGCGACTCCCCCTCCTATCAGCCCCCACCTGGCATTATTTAAACCTCACTCTGCCAGAGTATTGGTTTACTCCATTTGTGCTCTAGATATATATATATATATATAGATATAGTTCTGCTATTCTGGTTCCTGACTTTGCTCGACCGACTACTCTCCTGGTTATTGTCCTGTACCTTATTGCTCGTTCTGGTTTGACCCTTTGCCTGTTCCTGACTATTCTACTGGTTACCTTCATTGTACTTCTCTACCGCTGGCTGCGACCCGGTCCGTCTGACCCATCTACCACTTGCTCTGCGCTGGTTACTTGCTGGGAGAACCGCGACCTGTGCACCTCACGCAGTGGAGTCCATACCTCCTTGCGGGGGTCCCTGGTGATTACCAGGGGTGCATTAGACTCCGTGCCTCACAGTTTAGTAGTGCCAATACCAGCCAGGGATTACACATGTCTCTAAGACGTGACACTGTTTTTTGGTTTCTGCTATCCCAAGATGCCTATGTTTCAATGAACGGTCATAAAGGGTATTGCACCATTTAAAACAAAGTGTTGTATTGCCACGTGCCCCCTCCCTCCTGTATTTGTTCAGAGTCCTTAGATATTAATGACAATCTGTGCTACGGCACTGGTAGGTGTGATGGCTCTGAACTTTATTTTGTGCTAAGAGTGTTTTATATTCCATAGTTCTTGTGTCAATTTGTATTTTACCCCGCGTAACACTTCTCAGTATTCCTCTCCTCAGATTACACCGTACAGAACACAATAAGACTGGTGCTGTCCGGGTGTGTATTAGTTGTTGCCGCATGTCTCATCTTCTACCACAACCAATCACAACATGAAGCCGTAGAGCAAGCTGCTTTTAGAAAAGGTGTGAGTCAGCAAGAGGACCAGCTGGACTGAAATAACCACAAAAGAAGAAACGACCATAATCGGTTCTCTACAGCCAAGAACGTGGCTGATGTAACATCCAGACTCTGCCTTGTTGACGTATATTTTGTCTTGGAAATGAAATCCAATCGCTAGCTCATGTCTGTGAGATAAATGTTGTGTAGTCTGCCCGAGAATCCGGCACTCATCTGGAGTGTGTCTTTAAGATAATGGTATTAATTAATACACACAAAGCAGAAAGTAGAAATGTTTATTATTATTGGCTTTAACTGTGCATTTTACTATTTAACCAGCTTCCTTTTAAATGTAACATTTATTTCTTGTTAAAATGAGTAAAAATATCCAATAGTTTAAATACAATGTCCTTCGCAATTGTTTCAAAATGTATCTTACATTAAAGAGGGACACTGTTGTTCGTCACCCTTTTGTACAGTAATTTGTCTCAGGCTACACATTTGCAACTTATCCTATATTAGAGATGGAAACGAATTGAGCCAGTACAAAGTTCAATTGAATTTGCTTGGTTTGGTTTGATGATTGTGAACTTAAAAATATCAAAATTGTTTTTGGTTCATGGTCGAGTTCAAAGTGCATCTCCCCAACTTGACGTTTAAAGATGTTAAAATTAATTATAAAATATGCGGGTCAACTGTGTTCAAGCTTAAATTGCTATATTTTAGGGGATATTAATGTTAAACATTTTTAAACTACATACACTAAGCGGTTCATGAAATCTCTCTCTCTCTCTCTCTCTCTCTCTCTCTTTCTCTCTATCTATCTATCTATCTATCTATCTATCTATCTATCTATCTATCTATCTCTATCTATCTATATAAAATCTCATCATCATTTATTTATATACCGCCACTAATTCCGCAGCGCTGTACAGAGAACTCACTCACATCAGTCCCTGCCCCATTGGAGCTTACAGTCTAAATTCCCTAATATACACACACACAGACAAACACACAGACTAGGGTCTATTTGATAGCAGCCAATTAACCTACCAGTATGTTTTTGGAGTGTGGGAGGAAACCGGAGCACCCGGAGGAAACCCACGCAAACACAGGGAGAACATACAAACTCCTCACAGATAAGGCCATGGTCGGAAATTTAACTCATGACCCCAGTGCTGTAAGGCAGAAGTGCTAACCACTTAGCCACCGTGCTGCCCTATATATATATATATATATATATATATATATATATATATTTACACACGCAAAACATTCATACGTATAGAAAAAAACATTTGAACGCAATAGAAAACCTGCTCTCATCTATACCCCAAATGTGTTTAACAGGTCACAAGATTACACACATCAGAACGCATGCCACAAAAATATATATTTTAGCAAATACATGAGCAGCACATAATACTATAATCATTAATAAAAATGTGTGCTTTAATTTTTTTTTTTTACATTACATACATACATTAGGATGTTCTTAATGCGTACTGTGCAAATACAATGCGTTTTTATAGTCTCTCTTAGTTGCATACTTGTGTTCTTTGCTATATGCTGGCACACATACGTGTGGTTTTTAATACAATGTCTTTGTCGTGTGAGTCATCAATATCAGTCGGCACTTACACTTGGTCTGTAGCGGGTGCAAATGATTCGGCGTTGGAACACTCTCTGCACACACGTACGGTACAATCCCTATATTTTTCCACCATTTCCCACACCTATTCCGCCCCTCAAGTCGTAGTCAGTCTTAAGTGTCATTTGTGTTCGGACATGATTTGCATGCGAGTGAGTTCATTTGTGGAAGTCCCATTCTGGCGCATGTGCAGAGTGAAGTCACGCAAGATACGACATGCAAATGTACTTTCGTCCAAAAATGAACCAGGCCCTTAGTGTCCAACCCACACAATGCAATAATCACAACAAGCAAGTTTTCCCAACTTATAGGTCAGAGGTATCTCTCTCAGTATTCCCTGTCCAGAACTGGCCTCTCCTGTATTCACTCCAGGGATCCTGTGAGTCAGCTCTTACATGAGATGAACAAAATGGTGTATGGTGGATACGATAAATTCCCCGTGCTTACTTATTTAGCAGCAATTGCAACCTTTCATGTTGGAGTGATTGGAGAATTTTCAATGTAATATTTTTGTAAGTGTATTAAAGAACAATAGAATTTATTTATTTAAATTTATTTTACAATTGAAGAATAATTAGTCAGATTAAATGCAAATAATGAGTCTCGTTGAAAACCATAAACTATAATTTTGGACATGAATAATAGTTAAATTCAATTGTCATTTAAAACATTTTTATAACTGAATTATTTTATCAAGGTTTTTCATAAGACTAAATAATTTTTTAATTGTTTTTTTTTTTAAATAAACAGTTCATACATAAAGTATTAAGTTACTCTTTTAATTGTTAACATATGTTAATTGTTTATATATTTTGTAATCTTCTTCTATACATTATCTTCTTCAAATTACTGGAACTTTGAAAATTCTTAACCGAACTTTTACAGACTGTGGGGTAGATTTACTACCATTTGTGTTAGGTGGCGGTTTTAAACGAATTGAAAAACCACCAGAAAAAATATTTTTTTTTAATGCCTGCGTCTGATTGGCGAGATAGCTCAAACGTACTGTATTATTTCTGATAAAACATATGCATATTATTCATGGAACAATGTAGTTTTGTTATATGTTAACTCAAGTAGACTTTTCAGTCCCCATATTTACCTATTATGACCTTGTAATGATAACTGCAAATGTGTTAATGTTTGTATCAGTACGCTCTTCCACCTTCTATAGACAGAAGGGACATCACCCTTAGTGGGAAAGCCAGATCCCTCAAATAAAAGCAATCGTGCCTCATTCAAAATTATGGTATGTTAGGTACAATTTCATGTGCTAGATATATCGATTATAATCAAGTCAGCTAGATACTGCTGTTGCTATTAACCTCACATTAGTGGGTTCTTTATACCTCTCAAATTATCACTATTTTCTATACCCCTTTACCACTTCTACTATTACTACCTATACTACTAATTTTATTTATATAGCGCTTTTTTCACAATAGGACTCAAAGCACTTTACATTTGCAGAATGAAAACACATGATACTAAAGTAACATATAAAAGACTAACAGGATACAGAAGCGAGAGCTATGCCTTATTACAAAAGTAAAGTTACATTCATGAAATGCTTGAGTAAACATTAAATCCATAGGCAAACCGAGAGGGGGGTTTCCAGTGCCTAGAAACCCCCCTCCAAGCCTGGGGCACTGTATAATTGTGGTGGCTGGACCCTGCTCCCCCTTCACACAGGGGATCAAAAGCTGCTTTATATGTGATGCCTGTTTGACGAACCATCGTTATATTTACGTGTCTATAGGACAATTGCATTTTGACTTTGAACTATACCAGTATCTTTTTACATTCAGGATTACGTGCTGAGAACGCTTGGCATGTTGTGTTTATGTTGTTGTGAAATTAACTATAAATATGTTTTAACCTTTTTCCAACCACAAGAAGTCAGAAAGCCTTGAACTTCTGTATTTTGTAAGACAATGATTTAGTATGAACAAGGCAGAGCAGCATCATGTCACTCCTGGTTCTCCTGATATTAGTGGGTAAGTAGAGAGATTTTTTATATAATACATATTTGGTGGCTATAATCTGAAAGTTGTCTCTGAAGTGTATAATATCTACTGTAATTTATTATACGGCAAGGAATTTAAACATGCTTTGGATATACTAACTCTGGATAAAAGCCACATATCAAAGAAGGTCTTTTAGGAATAAAAATGGGCAGACTGAAGAACCGAATGGTTCTTATGTGTCATTAAATATTAAATTTTATGTTCTAGAAATAGACTGGCCCAATAATGAATTGACTTCATTAGTAATTTGTTAACAGTAACATAATTACACAATGGAAAATGTTTTTTGGCTGTGACTACGTTATGTCAACATCTTGTACAGAGATTAAAACGTGACAATAAAACTGAACGTGAAACATAATAATGAAGAAAATGAAAAATCCGTTATATTTTTGTCTTATTTCTAAAATATGCATTTTGTTTTTCAGCATTGATTCATGATGAATCGGGTGAGTACAGTACAGATAGTGGGCAAACACCAGAGATGTATCTACACTATATCTGTATGCATGTATGTACATATGTATGTGTATATATGTAGTGTGTGTATGCATGTACTGTATGTTTTGATGCATGTATGTAAATTCTTTAGCCATGCTTTCTATACTGAACATTCATGTACTGTGTTTAACTCTCTGTACGTATGTTTAATATGAATGTAGTGGAAGTTTTGATTTAATTAGGGATAACATCACAGTATCTTACCCTGGGTGCAATTCTCAGTATCTATATTTCTCTTACATAAGAAACAACATAGTACCTTTATTCTTCTGTATACTGGTGTAATATGCAGTATGTTTGTACACTCTGGGGATCATGTAATATCAGATATAAGTCCGACTCATAAATGCAAAATCAAATTTTGTTTACTGCACATAAGCGAACTTGCCTTTACAAGCCATCGCAGCTTTAAATTGTCCCTGCAAAGTCGCCGATTTCCGGCGACTTTAAGAAATCTGCGGTTCATATATTTACCCCCTAGGGAGTGGGAAGGGGGGGGCACTGGGTGGGCAGGCGTTAGGCATGATACAGTAGGGTTAACAAAGAATTCCCAGTGCACAACCTTGTAAGGTCTACTTAGTCCAGTAAACCACTCAGCCTTATGTGATACATCTGATATGCACACAATCTGTTGTAAATAAAAACAATTAATAAAATTAATAAATTAATAAAACTGCCCATACATGGTAATTAAATAAGTCGAACTAGTAATCCTGATCTTGCCACTGACTGTCTAAACAAAACAGACATAAAACAGTATAAAATCCTTTGCGGCCACTGAAGTGAGTGTATACAGAGCCGATTTCCTATCCTCACACTGGTCCGACCACAAATCAACAGACAAGAAATCAGCATATATGTGCAGGCATGCAATATAATGCACCAATCTTTAAACAGTGGTATATATCTAATTACCTGCTTGATGCAGGTCTGTAAGTCAAGCTTCTTTGTTGGAGAATAGCGTGGGCTCAGACTATGTCACGTGACCGCATTCTGTCAGTAATAAAGTGCAGTACATCAGCTGTTCAAAAACCTGAATTCCTGTGGCATATATATCAGTATTCTGTGTATATAGTGGGAGACAGGAAAGAATAATAATATGTAAATGGTTGAGACAGCCCTTATGAATGTCCTCGGAAGTACTCCCGGTAAATGCAGAGCGATGGTACAGATATCCAAATCAGAATCGCAGTATCTCGTATGTCTCTGATGAATAAACTCTATGTTCGCCCCCCAACGCGTTTCATCCCACTGTGGGGACTTTCTCTTTATTTACAACAGATTGTGCGCATATCAGATGTATCACGTGAGGCTGAGTGGTTTACTGGACTAAGTAGATCTTACAAGGTTGTACGCTGGCAATTCTTTGTTTACATTGTTGACCTATCTAGAGAAGAGGGGTTGCTCTAGGTCCCAACCATTTCCTGGGTAGTGCGCTAATTTCTTCCAAGTTACGTAAATAGTAGTACATTAAGGGTATGATTTCCCCCTAGTGTAAGGTCCGTGTTGATGATGATGACCATCAGCATGTAAAATTTATGTGTGTAAAAAAACCACAAAAAATAAATAAAATAAAGAAAAACAAGGGACCCCTCCCTGAAAGCATAACCAGCCCTCGGTTGACAGCCTAGGTTGATTCTGGAACAATCTGGGGGGGGGCAAAAAATGTGGGGCTACCCCAAATTTACTAGTACCAGCACTGGTGCTGGTAGCCTAGGCTATTACTTGCAAAATTAAAGGGACAAAAAGCATGGGGTTTCCCCGAAATTGCCAATACCAACACTAGACTTTGCCAACCAGAGTTGGTTGGCACTTTAACAGGGAAGCTCACCATGTGGGGTCTGGATGCCATAGTTCCAAACCAGCCCTAGCCTGGTCATCATGGTGCTGATTTCCCTAAGGGGATGGAACCGCAAAAAAAATTCAGCTAGTTTTCCCAGGACACGGTGGGACCTCTAGTTCACCAAAGAAAATGTAATTAAAACACAGACACTGGTTTCAAAAACAATATATTTGTCATCTAGATCAATGCTGGCACTGATGGCAACCTCATATGGAAGCATAGAGCCACATCTTGTCAAAGTATCAAATCATAAGTAATGACACAGAACTAGCTCCACTGAGTGCTCCCGTTGTGATTGAGCTCTTAACGATTATACAGTCATTTTTATAATGGGGGGGGGGGTTCCATGTTCTGAATTCAGGTCTTCAATAATTCCCGATTTCAGCCCCCACCTCTTAATATGGAAAGTTTTTCTATACTGCATACATTTTATCTCTTCGACCCTAGATAAGCAATTGTTTAACTTTGAACAATTTCCTCCTCTAGCGCTGGTCACATATCCACAAATAACAATGGTCCCAAACACAATATATGAAGGTGATGACATGACCCTGACATGTGACACAACTCACGCTCCTCTCAGATACACCATAAAACCGCAGTTTGCGTTCTACAGAGATGGACGGAATGTTCAGGAATTCAGTGTATCTGATACGTACAGAGCTCCGTCAGCTCAGCTGGAGGATTCTGGGAATTATACCTGTGAAGTGAGAGATTTCAGACACAGATTGAGGAAGATGAGTGACGTGATGTATATTCAGATAGAAGGTGAGTGTGGACTAGTGAGATCATATGTCTGTACCTCCCAACATGGCAGAGGACAAAATATAGTGTTATTATTTAGCCTTGTTCTTAGCCCAGTAGTGTGATATATGTTATGTTATTTTTGTGTTGTGGAGGTGCATCCTTCTATATACCTCAAAATAGTCCTTATTTCTACGGGATTGTAATGTTTCATGGACCCGGAATGGGTGGGGTTTATTGGAAAGTGGAATCAAGAAAATGTGGGTGTGGTTGTTCATATTGGGTCAGATCAATGGTGGATTTTGGGTGAATAGAGTTGGGGATTATAATTCCCCAATTTTAAACATTTAAATGATATCAGGCATGCTTATGGAGATCTTCACTTACCATATATAGGTTTATATATGCCATGAAGGAGATAAAGTTAAGTACTGGTGTCACATGAGGCAGTCCAGGGTTCTGATTGGAGGGCTGTGTATTTGATTGATAGACTGTTTATCCAACCCTGTGCTGTGACGTTAGACAGGAAGTTGGCTCTAGCTAAGACTATAGATCAGTGGTCAGGGAACAGGGGTAAATTACACCAAATGGGGTAAAAATGAAATTCCTGGGGGTAATTCTGCCGATTCACATGCTGTCAGTTGGATTGTAGACCCTGTTAAATGTGAAATTGATGTTGTACCCGAAGAGCCTCAAGGGTTGGCAGAGGCACTTCTTGAGCTTCGATGCAATAATGAAGCACGTATTGCATTTGAAAACAAAGCAGATCTGTCAAATTTTTGGATGTCAACAGCTGCAAAGGCATTCAAAATTGCACATGAGGAGGCAGTCAAAAAGTTGCTGCCTTTTGCAACAACCTACCTTTGCGAACAAGGATTTTCCACTAACGAACATAAAAACAAAGCAGAGAAATCGATTGGACACTGAAGACTGTATCCAAATTGCTCTGACATCAAAACGCTCCAATATTGATGCTCTCGTATCAAAAATGAAGCAACATAATATCTCCAAAACCTGAAATTTTGAAGTTGAAGCTTTCAAAGAAATTCTGAATAGATTCAATAAAATTTTGAATTCCAATAATTAATAATATATGATTTCCTTCCTTTCAAATCAAGGGGGTAACGTCGGCGTATCTAAATATATTTTGGGGTGAAAGGTAAAAAAGTTCCCTGACCCCTGTTATAGATAGCTGAGTAAAGATGTACGGCAGCCCAGACATTCCATACTTCATTAGCGCCAATACCTATCTAGGTGTAGAAATACACAGACAATGCATTGTGACATCAACAGGTGTATTTCTAACAATACTAAAGTAGAAATGTGCACATGTATTGCTGCATGTGGAAAGGAGTCAGTATCTCTGCACTGCTCGTAACGCTTTGTGATGAAAGGGGTTCCCACTGGACTGGTGACTTTTTATTCATCACTCATTTCTCACAGTTTATTGTACTTTCTAACCCTTGGCCCAGTCTAAGTATCTACACCAGAGCAGGCATGTAAAAGTCACATGCCAGTTGAGCCAAATAATCAAAGTTCAAAGAGAAGTACCTCTGCACCAGGTAATCGCTATTCCAATCTATTAATTATTCATAAGGGTTAATTTTTTCCATAATGTTACTTCGGATGGTGCACTCACACATGAAGATGCTTATTGTCAAGAAAATAAAATAAAAGAAAATGTGCTAATTGAGGCACTCAATGATATCTTTATAATGAAATATTAAATTCTTTATTAATTAATTTAGAAGTAAAATATTCCCTACTGATACAATAGCGAAATATTTGAAACCAATATGTGATAATTAAAGTGTGAAAGTGAATTAAAATAGCAAAATTTGCTATGCCTCGCTACTTTGAATAACTCAATTATTTCTGAGATTGTATCAATTACTATTGTTTACTCATATATAACAACATGAATCACTCCATTGAAAGCTAACTTGACGGATATAGTAGATTTTATCCAATTTTATTATTAGTGTGATTGGTCTCCATATTATAATAATCGTGATAGATTATCCAGATTCTTCTGTTATAATGGTTTCCTTCCTAATAGTCCAATGTCCGTACTCTGTATACCCTTAATAGGATACCCCATATAACTTAAAAATAACTATCACTTATTCTCAATCATACAGGATATCCAACCATACATACGCTAACATACAGATATTTATCAGGATTAGCGCTAACACTAATTAATGTTATTAAAGTTAGTAATTCAAGGTGGAGTGAAAAAATTCAGTAGCGAGGGGAACGCCAACGCGCGTTTCGCTACTCGCTTTTTCAAGGCAACCTTGTGTCGGCCGCAAGAAAAATGCAAAATCTCATATGCAATTTTGTAAGGTATGTTATTAAGTTTAATGTTTTCTTCCCGATGCTTGACACTGTGCGCCAGCCGAGAAGATGGGATGTCAGACGGGGTGAGCGCCTCAGGATTGGCGCCCTCCGCTTTGCTTAGCCCACTGACCGCGGTATGCGGTCCGCAAAAATATGCTTTTGGGCTGCATGTGGCTCGCGGGCCGTGAGTTTGACATCCCTGCACCAGAGCATCTGTTTATTGGGTGTATTTGTTATTTCTTGCTATTAGAGACAATATTACCTGTAATATTGTATGTATTAGAAATATAAAGACTGTGCCATATTGTGTGACAGTAGCAGGAGAACAGAAACCATATTAGAAAAGTAACACCAGATTTCTGCTGGTAAAATATAGATTAACAAGTTAACTCGTGCATGATACTCATGCATTCTAGTCAAATCAAGATAATTAAGGTCTTAAAAAGGTTCTTGTCATGCATTTGGGCCTAGCCCAGGCCTCCTCAGGGGAAGAGCGTTACTTCCCGACGCAAGCGCCCTTTTTAATGTGTGTTCATGAGGTAAAATTACCTCACGAAAATGAGTTTGAGCCGTCAACTCGTAAATTTAGCCTTTACTACCCCTCCCACGGGGGGAAGGGGGGATGATGGAAGTTAACTGACTTCACTATTCTAATTTTTTTGTCAAATAATGTCAGTATACCAAATTTCAGGTCAATTGGATGAGTCCTTTCTGAGAAAATAGTTTTTTACACACACACACACACACACACACTAACACACGCTGCTAGGCTTTTACTTTTATATATTAGATAATGCTAAGAATTTAGTAGGTCAGTGTTTAACTCCGCCCAGCAGGTGGCGCTGCAGCTTGTTTTTTTTTTTTTTCACACACAGACTAACATACGCCGCTAGGCTTTTATATTATAGATATGAGACCAAACTCCACACATTTCTGAGGATCTAACCAATAATTACCTTTACTATAGTATTATTCTTTGTATAAATAATCTCTAATGCATTTACTAATAAATGAATGGGGATAGGAACTTTAATAAATGTGTACTATTTACACAATGTAAGTGTGTGCTGTTTACCTGTGCGATTGCGTTATTAACCGTAGCGTACTAATCGCAATAACACGGTGAAACAATATTAATCAATTTAGCCGACTTCATCCAATTAGTTAATTCCTACGGAGAATAACCACCGTCTCAGCTAAGGGTTGTTTTCTCACAATCTTACGCAAACTTTTCAGTAACTTACACAGCTAGAAATGGGAATATGTCAGAGAACGACATGAGTCAGTTTGGTCACAGTAACCTCATGTTAGGGAACTAAAAATGAAGTTCACCAGCTGTCACAAAAACGTTCTCACAGAGAGAGAGAAAATCTCTTAACAATCAAAAAAAATCTTTCTATGGGAATGATGCAAAGATTTCTTGGAAAAGAGGATATAGAGCCCCCTAATTCTGTGATATAGGGACAGAAAACGAAGGGAGAAATCTCTCAATTATGTGAAAATGTTGACATTTATGTACATGAATAATCTGTAAATTCGCCCCCCCACCCTCTCACAAGGACAATGGTTGTACTAGTTAAATAACTGTAATATGATAGTTACAAGTACAGACTAGAATCCATGAGACATTAAACTGCAAAACTGCAAATGCAAATTTTACCGTCATTGTGTAATTGTTCAGTCAAACCCTCTCAGGATACGTTGACTTGAATATTTGCAAGGTTATGTAAAATGCACAAAAACTACTGAGGCGCAGTGCACAATCCTCTTGGGTGATGTCGGGCACCTCAAATTGTTACAGTGGGTTTATGGGGCAAGTTTGAGTGCTAGCTCTGTGGACTCGTTCCACTCCCTCCAGCTTGTCATAGACAGACGGAACTCCACACAGATCTGTGACCACTTTTCTTTCTCTGATTAAAAAAAAGAAAACATACAAAAACTAAGTATATCCCAGAAATAACAGTACCACTCATGCGTTATAACAAATAATACACATGCTACTTTAGAATATAAGATATTGGAAGTCACAAAATTCCTTCTTGACATTTCCTGATGTCTCACAGAAGATGGCGCATTACCTTATAAAAATGTTCTCTATGAAAGCTGCCAATTGGCCATCAGAAATGAGAGAAGATAATAAGATATTTATTTTCTCATGCACCAATTCATTTTTCAAATGCAATATTGTTATACAATAATATTTAATCCTTGAAATGTTAAAGAGAATTGGTTCTTTTTTTACAGTTAAATTAATGTTTGGTTTTCTTCCTCAGAACAACATTCAGAAAAACAAAAATCATATTTTTCTTTCATTCTACACAACTTTTGTTTATTGAAATGTGTCAGCAAATCCTGCAATATGAGAACCAAAGAAGTAGTTAAACAACGTACAGTAGGAATACCGGCAGTGCTTAGAGATGAGTTCTAATCTAGTGTGTGAATGTTTAAACAACAGGAGGGCTCAAAAAGGGGGCTGCAGTCCCATCTCACACAATGTATGATGGGGAAAATGTATGCAATCTGCAGGTGTACATATATATGTGTGTATGACACACAGCCAAGCACAAAAGTATAACATGAGATCTGCATCTTTGTGTAGAATTTGCTTGCTGTAAATGACCCAAATATCACACCACAATCAATATTTTGTATTATTGTCTCTTTCAGCTCTTTTTAGCACTCCACAAATAAGAAACAGTCGATCGCCAGTAACAGTGGGTGATGACTTGACTCTGACCTGTATCACAGGACGTAACCCAGCCAGATTACAGATTGCTTTCTACAGAGATGAGAGGAATGTGCAGGATTTCAGTTTGTTTTCTAGATACAGAGTTCCTTCAGCTCAGCCCGAGGATTCTGGGAATTATACCTGTGAAGTGAGAACTTCCACCATCAGTGTGAGGAAGAGGAGTGATGTGTTATATATAGAGATAGAAGGTGAGTGTGGAATACTGAGATCATATTTGAGTATTCTTCTCATGGTTAAATATATATTTATTTTTAAGAGCTATACTCCATCCACCGTTGTGACATATTTGTGTTGGGCAGGTGCTTCCTTATCTATACCTCTGAATAATACCCATTTCCACTGGACAGTCCTGAGACATGGGGCGAGAAAGAAACGGGGTTAATGGAAAGTGGGTGTGTAATCAAGAAAATCTGGGAATAGCTGTTAAATTGGGTAGATCGAGGGTGGTGCTTATTTTGCCCCAATTTTACACTTTTAAATATTTGCAGGTATGCTAATAGGGATCTGCACCTGCTATATATTTTTTTACAAAAGGGTTAATATTTTGTGCTGCTATCACATGGGGCAGTCCACAGTTCTCATTGGATAGAGCTGAGTGCGCTCTGACTGGTTTTGTGTTTGACAGTCTGTTTATCCAACCTTTTATTTATAACTGGGGGGGGGGGTTCCCATGCTCTGATTTTAGGACTTCAATAATTCACAATTTCAGCCCCCACCTCTTTACAGGGAAAGTTTTCTATAATGTATGCATTTTATCTCCTTGACTCTAGGTAAACAATTCTTTAACTTTGAATAATTTCCTCCTCTAGAGCTGTTCCCATATCCACAAATAAAAATGGTTCCAAATAAAATACATGAAGGTGGTGACATGACCCTGACATGTGATACAACTTGCGTTCCTCGCAGATACACTGTAGAACCACTGTTTGCTTTCTACAGAGATGGGCGGAATGTGCAGAAATTCCATTTCTCCGATACATACAAAGTCCCATCAGCTCAGCTGGAGGATTCTGGGAATTATACCTGTGAAGTGAAAGATTTCAGAAAAAGAGTGAGGAAGAGGAGTGATGTGTTATCTATTCAGATAGGTGAGTGTGGAATAGTGAGCTCATATGTCTGTATCTCCCAACACTGCAGAGGACAATATATATATTTATTATTTAGTCTTGTTCTCCGCCCGGTAGTGTGACATATTTTATGTTATTTTTTTGTTGTGCAGTTGAATCCTTATGCATACCATATAATAGTCTTTATTTCCATGGGATTGTAACGATTCATGGACCTGGAATGGGTGCGGGTTATTGGAAAGTGGAGTCAAGAAAATGTGGGTGTGGTTGTTCAAATTTTGTCAGATCAATGGTGGATTTTGGGTGAATCGAGTTGGGTTTTATTTTACCCCGGTTGTAAACTTTTAAATGATATCAGGTATGCTTATGGAGCTCTGCACTTACCATATATAGTTTTTGCCATGAAGGAGTTAAACTTATTTACTGGTGTCACATGAGGCATTCCAGGGTTCTCATTGGAGAGCTGTGTATTTGATTGATAGACTGTTTATCCAACCCTGTGCTGTAGACTGGGGGTTGGCTCTAGGTAAATCTATAGATAGTCATGAGAGGAACTAGCAAAGTTATTTCATTAAGCTGGAGGTCTGACTAACTGAGTATAGATGTATGGGCAGCCCAGAAACTCAAAGCTTCATTAGCGCCAATACCTAACTAGGTGTAGAAATACACAGACAATGCATTGTGAGATCAACAGGTGTATTTGTTACAATGCAAGAAAAGAAAATGTGCACATGTATTGCTGCATGTGGAAAGCAGTCAGCATCTCTGCACTGCTCATAACCTCTTACGCAAACTTTTCAGTAACTCACACAGCTAGAAATGGGAAGACGTCAGAGGACAACATGAGTTAGTTTGGTCACAGTAACCTCACATTAGGGAACTGAAAATGAAATTCACCAATCTGTCACGGACAATTCCTCATAGTGAGAGAAAATCTCTTAACAATCCAAAAAATCTTTTATGGGAATGATGCAAACATTTCTTGGAAAAGAGGACGTAGAGCCCCCTAATTCTGTGGCATCGGGACAGAAAATGGTAGAAAAATACCTGAGTATCAATACTACTTCCACCTGATTATCATCCAGCAAAAATATTGGCAGAAGAACGTTGACCAGTAGCCAGAGTTATCTGGTGCAATTGTAACAGACAGGTTTATCCCTCATATATGTGAATGTGTTAATAATGATTGCACTAAATGAATTACTGTAACATGATAGCTACAAGTACAAACTAGATTCCATAAGATATTAAACTGCAAAACTGCAGTAAATTTCTTACCAACATTGAATAATGTTTCAACTGAACCTCTCTCAGGATACGTTGACTTGAACATTGACAAGGTTATATAAAATGCACAAAAACTACTGCGAAATCCTCTTGGGTGATGTCAGGCACCTCAGATTGTGACCGTGCGGCTAGTTTTCCACCAATGTACATGTGTTCATGGGGCTAGGTTGAGGACATTCCTTGCTAGCTCTGTGGACCTGCCCACTCCCTCCAGTTTGTCACAGAGAGACGGAACTCAACACAGATCTGTTGCCAGTTTTCTTTTTCTCATTTAAAAAAAGGAACCACTGTGTAGAATTGTACAAAACTAATGGGCCCGATTCATTACGGAAAGTAAGGCAAAAAAATGAGCAAGTTTTCTCCTGGACAAAACTATGTTACAATGCCAGGGGTGCATATTAGTTTATTAGTTTGCACATAAGATAAATACTGGCTGTTTTTTCATCTAGCACACAAATACTTGATAGCTTTATTTGTACACTAAAATTTAAAGTTGATCTAGAATATGTCCTATCCCAACTATAAATCTGTCATCATATTTTAAATTTACCTCCCCCTCCAATGCAACATGGTTTTGCCAAAGTGCAAAGTTACTAATTTTGTCCCCTTTGCTTTCCTTAGTGAATCAGGTCCAATGTGTTTTAGCAAATAATACACATTCTAGTTTAGAATATAAGATATTGGAAGACACAAAATTCCTTCTTGGCTTTGAATTTCCTGACATCTCACAGAAGATAGCGCATTGCCCTAGATTTTCTCTATCAACAACAGCAAATAGTGATTAGGTATCTGCGCTTCCTACAGAATGTTGATATGGGCTGCCATAGTTTGGGAACAAAGTGGTGATTGAGGGGGGTTTCCAACCCTCCCAAGTAGCTGAGAATATAAAGGTACGAGGTCCCAAGGCGCCTAAGTGTAGTTAGATAGCATGCACATATGTAGAACACATACTAACTACATCATATATTGGTACACAGTGTATATTAATGCAAAAATATTGATATAGAGAGTGATCAATCCAAACAAAGTATAAAACAATGATAAATCACAAATTTGTCAACTTGTGTGATCTGAGAAAAAAACAGTCTTTGTCCATCTCAAGCAAGCATACCAGCTATTAAATAATAATAGTCCTTGTTCCTATAGAGAAAAGTCCAAAATCTCCATATAGCAATGTACTCATCTTAAACTCAAGTACATGTATTGCTGTGTGAAGTAACAGTGTTATTTGTGAACATCAGGTGGTACGGGAGACATGGGTATTAACACCTACTCCTCTTCAGGGTGAAATGACCGGATTCTCCGGTCCTTGGGTGTTTCCTCTGGTTCTCTCCCGCAAGCCCCTTATCTCCTCCAGTGTTGTGCTCCCAAAGCGCAAAGACGGAAATTATATGACAGTTTTTCTAACCGGTTTCGAGAATAGCAATATCAGTCATAATAGTGTAAGGTACCTTACTCCAATTTTAGTCCTGTGTTTTACCAACGCATTTCACCGCCAGAGTGGCTTGCTCGGGGATAGTTCTCTATTAAAGATACCAACTGGCCATCAGAAATGTGAGAAGACTGACTTGTTTTTCAAATGCAATATTGTTACATGAAAACATTTACTCCTTGAAATGTTATTTTAATGGATTGCAATAGTAAAATAGAATTGTTTATTTTTTGCAGTTAAATTAGTTTCTGTTTTTCTGCCTCAGACAAACATGGAGGAAAACAAAAATTATATTTTTCTTCCATTTTACACAACTTTTGCCTATCAAACTCTGTCAGCAAATTCTGCAATAAAAGAAGCAAAGAAGTAGTTAAACAACATACAGTAGGAACACCGGCAGTGGTTAGAGGTGACTTTTGGTGAAGATTTGCACAACAGGAGGGATCAAAAAGGGGGCGGCAATCCCATCTCACACTGGTTGTATGATGGAGAACATTTATGTAATCTGACGGTGTACATATATATTTGTGTACGAAACACAACCAAGCACAAAAGTACAAAATGACATCTGCATATTTGTGTAGCATTTGCTTGCTGTAAATGACCCACATTTCCCACCACAATCAATATATTTTTTTATTGTCTCTTACAGCCCCTTTTAGTACTCCACAAATAATAAATAGTCGATTATCAGTAACAGAGGATGATGACATGACTCTGACCTGTGTCACAGGACGTAACACAATCAGACTACAATTTGCTTTCTACAGAGATGGGCGGAATGTTCAGGAATTCAGTGTATCTGATACATACAGAGTTCCGTCAGCTCAGCTGGAGGATTCTGGGAATTATACCTGTGATGTGAGAACTTCCACCGGCAGTGTGAGGAAGAGGAGTAACGTGTTATATATACAGATAGAAGGTGAGTGTGGAATACTGATGTATGTGTGTATTCTTCTCAACATTGCACATGGTTAAATATATATATTTTTTAAATCAAATATTTTTATTAAGACTTTAACAAAAACAGTACAAGAAAAAGAAATACATGACATAGTTCCAAAGAGAGTTACATTCCACATTAATATAGAAAACATATTAACAACTCCAAATATCACATTTACTAGTAAAATGCTTCCGTGGCCCATGATTGGTTAAAACAACTGTCAGTTTATTAAATTGTATATGGGTCCCCAAACTCCTTCCACGAAGGGTAGATAGCGGTATTAATTACAACCAGAAGGGGGCATCTGTGAGGGAAGTTGGTTAATTATGTCTAAAGTGCTCATAGGGATTTAGATGGAACACTCCCCAAAACTGAGTAGTGACTAAGTAATCAGATAAGATCAAAGTCTGCAGCCAGAGAACGAACCGCATACCTTAACTTTGCCCATTTCTGAGGAAGCCAGTTTAACTTACGAAATGCATTGGATTGGACTATTTACATTGCTTCTCTCATCACCATTGATTATTTCTAACATTGGAGGATTCTAGCCGGCGTCAGAGTCTATCCGTTATGAAACATCAAGCGCATGCGCGACGAAAGGACCGCAAGTACCGAGATTGCTCTACACATCTGGGAGGCAGAAACTAGTGCGGACTACACCAGGAAAGGATGTTTTGGAACCGGAGAGAGTGAGACGCTGTATCTATAAGTAGGGGGATCATTCTCACCCGAGTTTGCGTTTTTTTTCATCCGCCTCTGCTTTTTTGTTTGCAATCTGTATGGACACTTCTCGGACTTTACAAGAATTATTTTTATATTTATTGACTCACTATGTGGACATATTTGTACCATGCTTAATGAACTTTTCGCCAGAGGAATGGTATCCACATGGTATCAGAAATAGACTTTATTATTTTGTCTTTTTGCTTATTGGACAGTGTGTGTAGGTATTTTGCATCAGGACTTGTTTATTGTATACCAGCTTACTGGTTACAGACAGATTTTGCAATTATCTTGGGACTTTGCTTACACCCAGCATCCCGTGACACCTACTGTCTACCATGTTGTGATATGTTTATTGGCAGATATGGTATGCTGATTTATGAGTTTGTCAGTTTTACTGACTTTGTCAGTTTTATTAAACCATTTAGGACCCCACTTTCAGGCGACTTGGGAATTTCGGTAGATTGTGGGCACTCTCTACTGCAAATTGTGGTGTGAAGGCCTTTCTGTTGAACTCATAGACAAGCCAAGTCTCAAGGAATGTTTCAGGAGAGGATCCCTCTGCACACTCGGGAAGGCCCACAAAACGGATATTATTCCTGCGGAGCCGGCCCTCCACGTCAGACATTTTTTGTTTACACATGTTGACTTTACTGGCGAAATCTGTAATTTCTCCACTCATAGAGGCTGTGACATCTCCTAGCAAGGAAATACGATGCTCTGCCTCTCCAACTCGTTCCCTCATTTTATGTAGATCTTGCCGAATAAGAGAGAGATCAGATTGCACCTCACCTATACGATCCGTGACCCTCTTTTCAGAGGAAGTCATAGCGAGGAGGACTTGCATGATGGAATTAGGGTCCTCTGTGGATGTAGGGGGACCGCCAGCCATGGGAACGGCCGACTTTGTTGAGCCAGATGCCTCTGAGGATTGAGCCTCTGAAGATGCTCGAGCATATTTCTCCAGTTTTGCAGCTGTAGTTGAAGAATTAGTCTTGCCCATGTTTCAATAGAGAGAAGATGGTGGCTCAGGGGCAACAACCCTGTAGGAGTACACTGAGACAGGAACCAATCCTATCTGTTCTACCTGCAGGTAAGTGTAGTACAAGGCAACTCACTGTTGCAAGGATTAATCGCTCAAAGTTTTATGAGCCGTATGTTAGGAAAAATGACAGCGACACAGGGCAGTAATTATGAAACACCACCAGATGGCAGCAGCACTCCTCCACATTTATTACGTGAAGGAACAGTAGCTTGACCACAACTTCACACTGTGTCCTTCTCCTTGAATAAGAGACAAAATACAGTTCTTGTTTCTTCCTTGACCCCAATTATAGGCAGGTCTCGGCGGGCAATTAGAAAGGGGTTAACCCCCAATCAGGGAAGCGCAGGGTGTACGCTCTTTAACATTTTGTGGAGACAACCCAGCATGAACAGCCCACAGGCTTCAGATTCGTTGTGACTGCCCTTATCTGCAATGGAGGGTGAGGGGTGGACACAGGCACTACCGAGTCTGCATTCACGTGGATTCAATCAGCCACCATTCCACGCCCTGTCCAGTGCCAGACAATGTAATGCAATGAAAGCAGCTATAATGCAGGCATTCAGACCCCAGCACCAGCGCCCAAGGTTATAACAAATGATATAGACTCATAGAGCTTGTCGGGCAACTGCACACAATTCAGATCCCAGCTTGAAAGGGTGCGTGCTCCCCGCAGGGCTCCAGCCAGTACATGCAGTCGGGGGTCCACGGAGGGGTCAACCAGAGGTATTGAGAGAATTGGGACCACATGGCGGGAAGGAGCACACTCAGCCAGCCGCGACACCCCGCTCTCGTAAAGGGCTGCTTCCCGCCCGACCTCCTGAGAAATTTCGATGGTAGCAGAGCCGGTCCGTGCAGCGAGAGAGGCACCTCTTTACAGGAGCTCACTCCAACCACACTCCCTGCAGCCACAGCTCTCCGCCGACTGGAACAACAGGCACCAGGCTCCAACCACCAAGGGGGGCAATCACTTTTTGTTTAAAAAAAATCTCCTTTAACTTACCTTTCAATCGCCCTGTTCTTCGAATCGAATCCTCTTCTGTTCTTCGTCGCTGTTCTGCGCTCCTCCGTGCTGTGCTCGCAGTGAATGTCGGGCGTGATGACGGCATTCACTGCAAGCGCATCACGGAAGAGGGGACCTCGAAGGGTAAGCTTTTTTTTTTTTAGGAGTCCTCCTCGGGCCCCCGGGCACCTGCCCATCGTGCCCAGTCGGAAAGACGGTCCTGCCAGTGAGTGAATAGCAAATTCTGTGCAGGTAGGTGCAGAGGAAAGGATGGTTTCCAACGGAGAGAGTAAACGCAGCGCGTCCTTGTCCATCCCCGTTCAAGCCATGCCCCCTGGTTGTATAAGTATGTAAGTATATTTACTTTTTTGGCTTATACTCCCCCCGTCAATATCATCATCATCATCATTTTTTTATATAGCGCCACTAACTCCGCAACGCTACAGAGAACTCACTCACATCAGTCCCTGCCCCATTGGAGCTTACAGTCTAAATTCCCTAACACACACACACACACACACACACACACACACACACACACACACACACACACACACACACACACACACACACACACACACACACACACACACAGACAGACAGACACACAGACTAGGGTTAATTTAATAGCAGCCAATTAACCTACAAGTATGTTTTTGGTTTGTGGGAGGAAACCGGAGCACCCGGCGGAAACCCACGCAAACACAGGTAGAACATACAAACTCCTCACAGATAAGGCCATGGTGGGGAATTGAACTCATGACCCCAGCGCAGTGAGGCAGAAGTGCTAACCACTAAGCCACCGTACATATTCTGTGTTATTTTTGTGTTGTGCAGGTATACCTCCAAAGAGAATTGAGAAATTCTATTGTCATCCATTTGCCCACATTCCTAAATCTCACCAAATTATTTTCCAATGTGAAACCACAATTAGAATGTGTGAATCACAATTCACATTTATTACCTGGCTGTGTAAACTGTACTGCAGCATTCCCCGATATTTCTATTTTCACTCTTTACACAATTTGCACCCAAATTAATTAGCACCGTGGTCACAATCTATTGTAGTACGATGTTTAACATTTTAGAACTGACCCTAATCTCTGCAGTTTTCATCCTTAATAAAACTGTTATTAGATATAGAATCGATTTTGACATTACTCTCATGTTTCTGTTGTCAGCAGAGACTTCAGTTAGCCCAATAAATACACTATCTTTGTCAGGGATACTTATGCACTCTACAAATGTGACCATTTCAAAGCAAGTTTTAATTTATTTAAGAGCAGACATCCAAAGAACTATTGCAAAACATTTTCCAGTTGTATTACACACTGACTGCTGCAAAACACATTGGACCTGATTCATTAAGGCACGTATCTGTTGATTTTGAAAGTATTGTATGTAAATTTGATCAGCGTATGCCCAGAACCAGGACATACACAACTAAACGCAGCATTGTTCATTTAATCTTCGTACGCAAAGGACACTTATTACATCTTGCAATTTCTGGAAGGGAACAGAGCCGGTAAGGAGCGTTCAACCCCATAGTCAATGTACAGTAACGGGGTACCAAGCTCGAGCGCACAGCAGCCCCCGATCCAACCTCTGGGCATCTCTGAGGTACCTGTTTTTCTGTCATATCACTTGCACCCCCTACAGGTCTAGTCTAAGTTCTGATCACTAGCGATGACAGTCGTGTATACAGCTATAACATGTGTATACAGCTATAACATGTGTTTACAATCAGGAGCAACTGTAAAAACGTTTTTTTTTATGTTCAGTAGAGATTAAGAACATCCCCCCAAAAAATTCTGTGCTAATTTATAGATATTTGACGTATTCTCCAGTGTATTGTCTGTTAGAGCAGAGCAGACTTACACCCAAATTCATCAGCGCACAAAATCATCAGGTCCGCTCCTTTTTGAATTCGGGCGCACATATGCCTGAGTTCCGTGTGTTTTAAAACAAATGCAGGTTGTGCTCAGTATGTGTGACTTAATGATTCAGGCCTATTGTGTGACCACCATACTATCTAGGTGAAGAAATTAACCAAAAATTCATTGTGATTAGTGGTGAGTAAATCTACTCATCTGGTTCTGAAATTTAGGCAAATTTAAGAGAATAGCAAACTAATTTGTAAATAACCTCCCATCTGTGAAAGATTTGCCGCATCTGACAGTGCTTGTGTATTGCAGAGAAATGCTTAGACAAACTCGTATCTGTTCATTCAGTAAAATAAAGGAATAAGTGACCGAAAATGCGTCAGGAAATTATTTTCTAACAATTTGCCAAAATGTACTGTTTAATTATCATCTACTAGTACCTAAAGTGTGAGCGGATGTAAAACAGGAGGGATCAAAAAGGGGGCGGCAATCCAATCTCACACTGGCTGCAGGATGAGGAACATTTATACAATCTGCAGGTATACATCTATCTTTGTGCATGACACACAACCAAGCACAAATGTACAATATGTGATCTTCATCTTTGTGCAACATTTGATTGCTGTAAATGACCCAAATTTCACACCACACTCAGTATTTTGTATCATTGTTTCTTTCAGCTCTTTTTAGAACTCTACAAATAATAAATATTCAATCATCAGTAACAGAGGGTGATGACATGACTCTGATATGTATTACAAGACGTAACCCAGATAGATCTATTTCAAGACTACAGTATGCTTTCTACAGAGCTGGGCGGAATGTGCAGGAATTCAGTGTATCTGATAGATACAGAGTTCCGTCAGCTCAGCTGGAGGATTCTGGGAATTATACCTGTGATGTGAGAACGTCCACCGGTAGTGTGAGGAATATGAGTGATGTGTTGTCTATACAGATAGAAGGTGAGTGTGGAATACTGAGATCTTTACAAGAATTTATCAAAGTGTGGTTTTCTTAAGCAACCGGATAACAGCATCATTTTTTGTCGGTTTCAAAATCGCACAATTGAGAGGTGAGGGAGCTCAAAGCGTAGGTGGTGGGTTAAGCTATCTTGACTGTCAACACGTGTAAAAAAAATAATAATTAAAAATGTTTAAAAATCCATGCTACTTGGCATCGGTCCTCGTCCTCCAGTCTGACGAATGACAGACCACGACACACGAACATGCCATTTTGATCCTATTTTTTTTTTCTCCTAATGGGTTAAATTGGTCAAGAAAAGAAGATGATAAATAAGTTTTCAAGCATGCCACTACACTAAGAAAATATAAGTGCCATTTTAGTGTTGAAAAAATATTTTCAGCCACAATATATATATATATATATATATATATATATATATATTTTTTTTTTATATAAAATGTATTTATTTATGAGGCGCCACAGATTCCGTAGAGTCGGATATAGTAAGCAAACCACAAATGCATCAGGTAATACGCATAAGTAGCATAGATGAGTGAGTCTGTAGCAAAAGACATGGCAGTACTTACAAAGGAGACGGACAGTAGACAGACATAGGACAATAGGTAGAGACGACCCTGTCCGTGAGAGCTTACATTCTAGAGGGATGGGTGGTGTGAGAGAGTAGGACCAACTGGGGTAAAATGGAGATGGCAGACAAAGGTAGCGGAGGTGATGGGCAAGATGGTCAGGAGGTGGTTGGATAGGCGAGCATGGAGGACAATCACTTTTATTCATATATATGGGTGTAATATTACTTTTATTTATATATATATATATATATATATATATATATATATATATATATGGGTCACTGTCACTTTTATTTATATACATATGGGGCAATAGTACTTTTATTTGAATATATGGGGAGAATATTACTTCTATATATATATATATATATATATATATATATATATATATATATATATATATATATATATATATATATATATATATATATATGAGGTCAATATAACTTTGATTCAAATATAGGGGGGAGATATTAACTTTATCTATATATAGGGGACACTATCACTTTTATTCATATATATGGGGGAGATAAGAATTAAAGTTATATAGGGGCATTAATATATATATATATATATATATATATATATATATATATATATATATATATATATATATATATATACACAGTATATATATATGAGCAATATTAATTGTATTGATATATGTATTAGTACTGCAGTGTTGCCTGAGTGGAGTGCATTTCTTTTTAAATTCAGCAGTTCAACACAGAGTTCCACAGGAGCTGGCAGTAGTTCCTCAGTAGGTTAGGTAAAAAGAACTGAGGAATCCGCACTGCTCAAAGATTTAGATTTGCTTCTATCATCCTACTCACCAAACCTGTGCTTTTTGCTTGGGGTCCGACTAGCAAACACTTGCGTTGGATTGGATGATACTTTGGGTGTACTAAGTGGAATTTTGTACATGAGCAGGTGCACTTAATTAAGTGTAAATTGATACAAGAAATAAGGCTGATTACCTCGTAACTATACAGGAATTAGCACTATCATTATAACATTTGAACATTCTTTACACTCAGTGGGTTTTTAATTTTCACTGTTTACATCTCACTTTTAACTTAGCACCAATACATTTTTGCCTTTTAAGTTTTTAAGAAATTAGCCAAATTAGAAACACTATATAAATTAACTGGCTGTACGTTGACTACACCAAAAAACAACTCTGCTCCCTTTATTTCTTTTTGCATTTATCAGTTAAGTAGTAGCACCTCTCTAAAAAATTTACAGAAAATAATTGATGTAATACACTATACAAAAGGGAGATTACAAACTTATTTAATATCTATACAGTATGTGCTGCAGTAGTTTTTTCTACCCTTGAATCATCAACTCTCAAACTTTCACCAGGTCCATAAAAGGTGCAAATATAAGTATCCTAAAAATCGTATCTTAAAGATATGTCTAAATCTAATTCTAATCTAATCTAGCATTTGAATGTTTTCTTTGTTGTCAGGATTGGTTGTTCAATGGATTTATTCAATGGGCTGTTTTTCTTTATTATAATAATGATTATATCCTGAATGTAACTCAATTTAATGACAGATGTTCTTAATATGTCATTCTTAATCTGTGCTGAAGATTTGGGGATGTAAAACCAGATGAGAAATATATTTCCTTTTCAGTTCATAAAACCATTAGGAAATTTGTAATGAAGAAAAATGATTTGCAATTTGTAGGTTCAATTTTCTAATAATATTTTTTTAAAATTATTAACAGTTTCTGCCATCACTTCTTTATAGGTGAAGTTCGACTGTAGTTTATACATTTGATCTCTTTGAACCCCGGCCAGTAATATTTAATTTGAATATTTTCCACTTCTAGAGCTGTTCTCATATCCAGAAATAAAAAAGTCTTCACATGCAACAATTAATGGTGATGACATCAACCTGACATGTGACACAACTCTCGCTCCTCTCAGAGACACCACAGAGCTGCAATTTGCTTTCTACAGAGATGGGCGGAATGTTCAGGAATTCAGTGTATCTGATACGTACAGAGTTCCGTCAGCTCAGCTGGAGGATTCTGGGGATTATTACTGTGAAGTGAGAACTTCCGCAGGACTTGTGATGAAGACGAGTCATGACTTGTACATACCATTTACTATAATACCAGGTGAGTTTCCAAAACTTGACTACAGAGAAGATGTACAGAGATAACAGAGCGTTCTACTGTGTTCAGAGGGACATTCATTTATTTTTGAAAAACACGATAGGTATTGTTTAACGTGGAACGCATGGCAGTGCTCATTTTCCATCCTTGTACATGGGGTTTTCTAAAGACACTGACAACTTTAATAAACAAATGGAGAACTAAGTTTTTTGGTTCTTGACCCTTCTCCCTTCCTGTTGGACATTGCGCGGTTTCCTAAGAACCATCATCATTTGCTTTATGGTTTACATTTGCTAACAAATGCTGAGATTGTATGGTAACCCCAACACAATCCTCTAGAACAGACTCTGGTTAATGGGTATGATCAGTATCCGTGTCAGAGCTGCTGGGAATATCTCAGTAGTGTTCCTTTGCTTCCATTAAAGGTAAAAATATTGTCCACAGGCTTACACTTAGGATGGGGGGTTTGGTTGCCCAGAAATCCCCCTCCCAAGCACTTCAATCAGACACTGAGATATACTCCCCAGCGGCCCAGAAGGGGAGGAGCCGTATGCGCCATTTGAGCTTTGCAGAGTTTGTGCTTGGTGACTCCTCCCCTACCTGGCCTCCGCGGAGAGCGTCTCTGATTTCTGATCCATTGCATTATTCAAATACAACCTCATTTTCCATTGTGGAGGAGCAATTTGAGTCAGCATCAAGCATAGATAGGTCTAATAAGCCATCAGCTGCATTCCACTTAATCATTGTAAGATGCTTTGCTCTGGTCTCCACAAGACTTATCTGTAACACAAGAACATGCACCATATATAAATATATATTAAATGATTATCCCTAGAAGGTCACAGAAAATGATTTATTCTGTTAGTCTCAGTCCTGTTGTTTGATATAATTTTTTTTACACTTGTTTTTGTTTTTTGTTTGCTTTATTCTGAAACCAGGAAATCCCCTTCTAGAAATGCTACATTTGCCCCTGGTCCATACCTTCTAAAACCTCAAATAAATATTGAGGACTACTACTTGGCAGAGATCAATAGATAAACTCTGTCCTTTTGATGGACATTGCCCGCATTTTTAATTTATTGATTTTAAATACGGTACACTTTACTTTTGAATTAAAAGGCCTGATTATTTTTCCATAGTAGGTCTTTGGGGTCAAACTAAGCTTAATATTTTAAAAAAATGAAACCAACGTATTTCCAATTTTGCAATCACTTCTAAAGTAACTAGTTTATATACTGGGCAAGTAGACAACCAAGGCCTACGTACTGTATGAAGCTCCCCCGTGGCCATTTTTTGCGGTCTATGGGAAGCAGGACACATACAGGGTGACCTGTATCTGTCTTGTAATGGGACTAACTCTAGTGAGTCCCCAGTCCCCACCTAACAACTGCAGTGAGACATGGCAATTCATTAAAATTAATAAACTGCAATCTGATTCGCTGCTGAGACTACGTTCCACTGAAGTACTGTTGAGCTTAGTCTTGCAAATGAGTCATAATCAAAGTCTCCACTTGTGAAACTAGGTTTCACAGAGCCCCCACACAACAGGAAAGTAATATGCCGGGGGGGGGGAGGGGGGGTAATGTGTAATATGGGAGTAATAAGGGGAATGAATGTATTGCCTTAAAAAGTATGCATCTAGTTTCCCTGAGTACAGTGATACCAAAAATGTTATTTTTACTCTAGGTCATAGACGTTATAGGGACAGAAACAGGGACACGTTTTATGTTGCTTATTTCACCTGGTAATTTTCACTTTTCACATTTATTTCTACCAGGTCAAACTTTAAGGAAACATCACATATCTCCTCTATTTTTATCACTAAGAGTAATGCAAATTGAATCTGTTAGTATGTACAATAGCAGTTACCATTAGATCCATGTCAGCACAGGTGTCCATATTTGGGATTAGATTCAGCTTTGCCAAATGAGAACCCAGAAATGTCGACCTGGAGAAAATACGGTTGCAGGAATCCAGGGCCGATTAAGGGAATGGAGGCCCCCGGGCTAAGGGTACCGTGAGCCCCCCCCATATATATATATAGTAGACCTTAATATAAAGCTGTGAGTCCCCCCGGTGAGGCTCACCCCCCCCGAGCGCTTACTTCCTATTCCTGATCCGTCCTTTCTTCAGGCGTTCTTCCGTCACTGCCTGTAGTGCTTCCACGGTGCGCAGTAAGTTCCTTACTGAGGAGATCTCCTGAGAGTGAGACTATGACTCACAGTCTCACTAGATCCCTTCAGTAAGGAGATTGCTGCATACCCCCTAAGCACTACAGTGACAGCAGGCAGCTAACAGCATTACATTTGCTGTTAGCTGCCTGCCAGTCTCTCTCTTTCAAACACCAGACTACGGTGTAGGGGGTCATGATGTATTTACCATTGTTAACTTCTTGTCTGTATTTGTGTTTTACCACACTTTACATTTCTCAATATTCCTCTCCTCAGATTACACGGTACAGAATATAATAAGACTGGCGCTGTCCGGGTGTATATTAGTCATTGCCGCTTGTTTCATCTTCTACCACAACCAATCACAGCATGAAGCCTCAAGTGCCAGTTGGTGATAGTTACTGTGCATCTCTCTCGACATATTGTAAATACCTGCTTGGTCTATCATTAGCTTTTAGTAGAGATGTGTTTTCACCAAGAGAATTAGCTGGACTAAAATAAGTGCAAAAGAAGAAATTCCTACAATCAATCACGACAACAAAGCTGTCACTGGTTCGCTATAGAAACGGATGTAGCTGATGTATGTACCATCTGGCCATGTTGAGATACATTTAAGTGTGATAATTAAATCAAATTTGCAGGTCATGTCTGCGTAATAAACATTGTCCAGGCTGCCCGAGAATCGGACAATATCCTGAAATGTGTCAATAAGATAATGGGGTAATTTAATATGCACAAAACATATCAACAAGATGTTTTGCTATTTACTATTGGTGAGATTTACTGGTTTTGAACAGCATGCTCTGTGCTTTCATAGACATTCATATCCATAGCCTGCATTTTTAAAAACTATGAAATGCGTGGATTCACTCATATTCAAGATGATTCACACATCCTAGCTTAAAGAGCTACATTTTATAGTATGTTTAGAAAAATAATTTTGTGCTCTGGTGGCCTAACTATTTTATGGCAGATCTGTACAGTCTGAGAGCCCTGGGATACAAAAAAGGTATTCGGCACAGTTTAACAAGCTTCTCTCCCCCCAAGAATATTTTTCAGGATCACCAAGATTCTTCAAGGCAGAGTCACACTGAACTGCAAACTCTACCAATGGATCTTGACTATTTCACCCGGGAGTAAGATCATAAGTCAAATGGTACTATCATTCCTTTACATGTTAGATTAAATGATGCCATAATGTGGTTGAAGCTCTTACATGTTCAAACAGCCAATAATTTTACAGTTAAAGCCAACATGCACTATATATGCAAAGCACACTTGTATGGTCAATAGCACACAAGTTTATAACGAAAGAATTCGGTACCTGACAAAACATGCAAAAAGCATGACAAAACGAATAGCAAGCAATGCTAAATCAGTATAGCCTTGATATTCATTGTATTTCTTTGGTTTTTAGTCTACAAGTTTCAGCTTTTGTTGCATATGCAAATTGCAGACTCCATTGCACTCCTAAAAAACGACACATGGACTGATCCAAATATGTGTTTGAGTTCCACAAGAAAGGAAACATTATCATTAATCATTTCATCACTGCAATCATGCAATTTTTTGTCTTTGCCAAGATACTTCCAAACCACATACATGTATACATTCATTTCAGTGTACATCTCATGACTGCAATCATATAAAATTGTTTTATTTGAACATATATAACATCTTTCCTGTACATATTTGCCTTGTGTACAATTTTATCATAATATTCCTTGTAAATATTTTATTTTGTGATATATGTAGACTTAACCTTATATATCAAACTCCCATTGTCCCATAGATAGTAAGCTTGCGAGCAGGGCCTTCTCACCTCTTTGTCTGTTTTACCCAGTTTGTTTATTAGTGTACTTTGTTTGTCCCCAATTGTAAAGCGCTACGGAATATGTTGTTGCTATATAAATAAATGATGATGAGTAAGGAGAGAGTAGGAGATGGAGTGAGAGTAAGGAGAGCGTAGGCGATGGATTGAGAGTAAGGAAAAAGTAGGAGATGGATTGAGAGTAAGAAAAGAGTAGGAGATGGAGTGAGAGTAAGGGGAGAGTAGGAGATGGAGTGAGAGTAAGGAGAGAGTAGGAGATGGATTGAGAGTAAGGAAAGAATAGGATATGGATTGAAAGTAAGGAAGTAAAAAGAGAGTAGGAGATGGAGTGAGAGTAAGGAGAGAGTAGGAGATGGAGTGAGAGTAAGGAGAGACTAGGAGATGGAGTGATGTCAGTTGGAGTTGAAACAGACAGAGTGAAGGATCCTATGACATCTAAAGGAAATACAGATATATATTTACACTCATATATTCTTCCAGTCTAGTCACATGCCTCTGTTACGCTTAGGTATTCACTTTGTCCAGGTTGCAAGCATAATGTTTATTGTGCAATGGTTACAAGTGTGTGGAAGAATACTGTATATTTAGAGTTGTACAGGAGTTAAACAGGAGGTAAAGATGAGGGAGACGCTCTACCTGAAAGTACTGCAACAGGTGGACAAAATCCAACACTGTCATGTGAGTTCCTTTGTGCATCGCCTGGACACTCCCTACTGAATTGTTTACAGCCCATACTTCCTAAAACTGTTTTTTCACAATGATCTTGTTTTTATTTTTTATGCTGTTTGCTACCTCACCTTCAGCCGATTATAACTACTTCCCACTACTTCCCACCCCCTCTCCAAGGTTTTCACAGTTTACTAATAACCTTTACAATTTCTCATGAATGCTCAGTGTCGCCACTTATTCTGTCTCCAGTCACTCTTGTTTAGCAATCTCTCTATTAACAACAGCTCCCCTCCATGGCCCTGGTGCTAATCACGGGTGGCTTGCCAAAGGTTTAAACTTATAGAATTTTAAATCAAAACACGTTGGTAGCAGTTGGATCCGACACCCGAGGAGATGAGCTCTGGAAACCTGGGAGCCATGGAGTTGTTTGTCGGTGTCCTGTGATTCCATCTTGTAAAGGACTTGAGACTCTGCGGGCTGGTTTTCAACCTCCCTGTGGTAAGAGTCCATCCACACTAGTGTCAGCGATTTTATATGTGATTTTAATTGCGGCTTGTTTTCATAGCTATATCCAGTATTTGTCTGGTAATAAAGACTATGCTTAATTTTCCAGTATATGAACTTGTATGATACAACAGAATATGATTTTTCTGCTAAAAGAGAATATATGTTCCATTTTCTCTGATTTAGTGATTGATTGCAAATATAAACAACTTGATAATGGAATATCAATTGTTTTAAAGTGCTTGTTGTTAGATGTATCCAAACCTTTTTTTGGTAAAAAATAAAACATATTCCATTTTCACTGGTTTAGTGATTGATTATAGACTATTTAACAGAGAATTATGTTCCTTCACACATATATATATATATATATATATACATATATATATATATATATATATATTTATATAAAAGAAGAAGTTTGTTTGTTTCTTTGTATGTTCGTTTATTGGCGAATATCTTCCACAGCTCTCTAGGTAAAGCTGCAAGTGTTACATAGTTATTTAGTGTAAAAAAGTAAGCTATTCAACAACAATGCGACAACGCGAGGTGGTCCAGTTGGATCTTGGCCAGGTTTTAGGCGGGTTAGTGTTCCGGTCGGACCTCCCGTTGGGCAGAACTTTGACCCTGTTCTGAGCCCTCCACTGGAAGGATTTGAACGAAAACTTCACAGACTGGTAACATTGGATTCCAGAAGACATACCAGGGGGTTAAGCTTCCGGTCGGACCTCCCGTTGGTGTACGCTGGGCAGGACATTGATCCGGGGAGCCTATTCTGGGCCTTCCTCCTGATGGAGTTGGATGACATTTGATATAACAACTAAAAAAACAACACTTGGCAGCCACCTCATGGGTGTTTTGGAAGAGCTGCTAAGCTGGTAATTATTTTTAAAATGTTGACAGTCATATCCAAGTCACCAACGTCCTGTATGGGACTTTTAGAACCACAGAAGTGTGGCTTACTAACAGATTGATTATAGGTTATATCCCAGGGTACAATATCATTATTTAACACTGCTTAAAGACCTTTTCGAACGGTTTATGTCTTCCAGCTACCCACATTGACCTCGGCTATTTCTCTCATTATGCTTAAGCTATTTAGTTTGGCAACAAAGACCCGTGGGACATCTAATCTGCCCCGTCTGCAATCCAGGCCTCCCGAGACCCAGAACCACGCAGCAGCCAGCCCGTCAATGGCATCCAGTACTGTGCAGGATCTACATGCAAGAGTGATTCACAATAAGGCCTGTTGGGAGATTTATTGTTAGATTATTTGTTTGGCCTGCTTGCCGAGTCAATGTTATAGTCTATATTTCTATGGCCAGTTGCCTTTTGACGTTGAGCTGTGTTGATGGATTTTAATATACTGTATTTAGTGCTAGATAAAGATCTTATCATGTCGTGGTTATTGTAATATGACATTTCTTATACAGACGCTATGTGCCTTTTGCAAATACAGGAAGTGAAGAAAACCACAACCTCTGCTTTATTACCTCTTTGATCTCAAAATATTATTCGGTATGAACAAGTCACCTCACCGTGACTCTCCTGAGTCTTATGATATTAGTCTGTAAGACTGTAAAATCCAATGTGAATCATAATACTGAATAAATACATTAGAAAGTCATCATACTTTTATCTTATTTCCAAACAGTGCATCTTGTTTTTCAGTATTGATTAATGGCAGAAAATAGGAGAAAATAATGCAAGTACTGGATAAAACCAACAATAGCTCTACACTGTATTTAAATTACACATATATATATATATATATATATATATATATATATATCTACTATATAAATGCCTAGTGGCGTGTGTGAAAAAAAAACCAACCAAGCTGCAGCGCCACCTGCTGGGCAGAGTTATACACTGACCTATATATTTCTTGAAGGAGAAGTGACAGTTGGGAGTGGTTGGTGGTTGCCGGGGGTGACAGTGGAGAGTTTTTAACACCTTAAGTAGCTTGATGAAGGATGAAGATGAAGGATGAGGTGATGGAGAAGAATGATGAGGTGGTGACGTTAAAAAAGGGCGCTTGCGTCGGGAAGTAACGCTCTTCCCCTGAGGAGGCCTGGGCTAGGCCCAAATGCATGACAAGAACCTTTTTAACACCTTAAGTAGCTTGATTTGACTAGAATGCATGAGTATCATGCACGGGTTAACTTGTGTATATATTTATATATATAATGTCCTGCACGTTGTACAGTGTGTAATACAGATTATATTATTTTGCTATAGAACATTGTATATAGAATTGTACAGACACTTCTTTTAATCAATGGATCAATTATGCAACCAATGTAACGCAGTAAACGTGGTGGATAGCGGCTTAATATGAATATCCCAATATCTAAGGCCAGATTCACATTATTAGATCAATTGTACTGTTTGGGGTGAATCAACCCACAATTTACTTCTTAAACTTGTAATTAATTTGAAAACATATATTAGGAGTATAAACATTATTAACTGTGTGAATGTATTCACCATGTTTTTTTTTTTAATGTTTTGCTGTAGAATTTGCCCTAAAAAAAAATGAAAGTAAAATTTTGTTCAACAACAACATTTTAAAATGCAATTATAATTTAAATTCTCTTTCAATGTGTGATCCTCAAAGTGATTTGCTTGCCCTGGCCCTCTCACCTCAGTAGGTCACCTTAAAATCCATGGCTTATTTTAAGTTATAATGTATTTCCTTCTAATTACTTTGTTATAAGCTGCAAGATAAGCTGAATATTTTACTGAAATATATGCAACAGATAAGTTAGGTACAAAATAATTTTAAAGTAGTAATAATTACTTTATTATTTGTTAGTTTTTGCAGACACAATTGGTGGGGAAATAACATAAATTAAATGTTTTGTAAACATACCATAGAGATGTCAATCACCATCTCTGTTCCTCTCAGGGACAGCTGCCTTTGATCTTCTCCAATGCGTCTGTTTGCTAAGGATATCCTTACAAAGACCTAAGAATCAAATGGGGTTTGAGGTTACCATAGGTTAAAAAATGGGCAGAGGCAAACTAGATGGGCCAAGCGGTTCTTATCTGCCGTCAAATTCATTGTTTCTACGGGCCTGATTCATTAAGGAACTTAGGCAAGAAATTGAGTAAGTTTTCTTAATTAAATTTTCTGGACAAAACAATGTTACAATGCAAGGGGTGTAAATTAGTTTATTATTTTGCACATAAGTTAAATACTGGTTGTTTTTTCATGTAGCAAACAAATACTTAACAGCTTATTTATACACTGAAATTTAAAGTTTATATTTGTGTGCTACATGAAAAACAGTCAGTATTTAACTTATGTGCAAAATAATAATCTAATTTACACCCCTTGCATTGTAACATTGTTTTGCCCAGAAAATTTAATTAAGAAAACTTACTCAAATTCTTGCCTAAGTTCCCTAATGAATCAGGCTCTATGTTTCTATGTTACTCCACTGATTTACTAAAAATGTATAAGCTAATAATTATATTCTAACAATGGCTAAACTTTTTGAAGTTTAAGACATTACATTGTTTATATTTATATATTTTCTTTTTTGCTTTTCTTTGTGTAGTAAATGCCATTGTGTTTAGAAAGATCTGCCTTTAATTGCATTAGTTATAGGGCAGCTGAGCCTGTCATTGACAGACATTTTTTTTTAAAATTACATTTACTTTTAAAGATTTGCAATAGTTATAATGAATGGATACTTTGTAATGCACTAATGTATGTGTTTTTATGCATTAAATACTTTAATTGCTGCCACTCAGAACACACACTGATTGGACAGTCCACATTTTAATATGATTAGGAATTTATGGAAATCATTATCTTCTGTAGAAACTCCACAAGAAGACAAAGTGAAGAAACGCGTAAGGTATATAAAAACTGGATGGTGCTAGCTAATTCATGATGGTTTTATGTGTCTCCTGTTCTCAGGATTGTAATTATCTACCTGGATGATTAGTGGGTAAACTACGGGGATTAATATATAGTAGCTTTGGCTTCGTTACAAAGTAATCTGTGACTTTGGAATATAACAAGCTGAATGTAGAGCTTCCTTTGTTCTCCGTTACCTACTGAACATGGAGCTATACATATATATATATATATATATATATATATATATATATATATATATATATATATATATATATACATATTGATTATAGGTTCTTTTCTATGCTTCCTGGTTTTCCAGCTACCCTGGTGTTGGTTCACAATAATGTGTAAAGGCCTATTGGAAAAGTCGTTGTTATATGATGTTTAAGTCTTGATGGGAGAGCTATTGCTGTATTATGTTTTTATGGTTGATTGCCTTTTGACTTTGTGTTGTGTTGATGGATGTTTATAAGCTGTAGATAGTGATCTTATCATGTCGTGTTTATGCTGATCTGAAATTTCTTATACATACGCTATGTGCTTTTTCCGAACACAGGAAGAGAGAACACCCTCAACGTCTGTTTTATTACTGCTATGATCTCAAAATATTATTCAGTATAAACAAGACACTGCACCATGTCTCTCCTGGTTCTTATGATATTGGTCTGTAAGTAGAGATTTTTATATAGTACATGTTTAATGGACATTATCTGAATGTTGTCTGCACAGTGGAAAATGACTGCTGTAAATTGTTATACGGTAGGTTAATTATATATGTTTGTGATACATATAAAATTCCTTAATCTAGGAAAAGACTACAAACAAATTAATAGGGTGTTTCAGGAATAAAATATGCAGACTGAATGGTCTTTGTCATTCTGATCAGATATTTAATTCCAAATTCTATTTTTAGACGTTGCCATAAAGAGTCGGACATTTGCTTAGAAATTCTTTAAATGTGTTATGATTCCACAATAAATAAAATTAAATACTTGATCAGACGATTTTGAAAGGAACCTCAGACATTTACAATGGGAATTAAGAATTAATTTTTATTTGGCTGTGATATTATGTTAACCCTTGGTGCAGAGCTTAAAATATTGACAAGAAAATTAAAAGTGAAATATAATAATGAAGAAAAACATTAGTTATTCATCATATTTTACCTTTTTACTAAATCTATTTTTCAGCGTTGAATAATGGAGAAGCAGGTGAGTACTGTATAGTGAACAAATTCATAAAATGATCTACACTCTGTATGTATTTAAGTAAGTGCGTGTATGCATGTATGTATATATCTATACATGTATGTAAATACTTTGGCCATGTTTTCTATATTGAACAGATAAACAGTGTTACTTGTGTTGCGTTTAATTCTCAGTATGCTTGATATCAATGTCGGGTAACTTTTTATTTAATTGCGGACAATGTCACAGTTTCTTGCTCTGTACGTTGGATGCAATTTTCAGTATTGATTTTCCTTCATATGTATGAGAAACTACATAGTGCCACTTCTCCTGTTCTGTATTCTGGTGTAATAGGCAACATGTATGTATACTGTATGTTATTTTATATATGTATTGTCTAATATACAGGACTTCTCTTGTATATTGTACAGTATGTACGTCTGATTACGTTATTTTTGCTGTAGAGCGTTGTATATAGAGCTATACAGACAGACGCTTCTGTTAAGTCAATGGCTCGATTCTATCATCCCCTCCATTATTTGTTAGCTGTAGCATGATGGGGTTAGTTTCAAATGATCAGTCCAAACCCAGATTCACCTCATTAGGTCAATAGTTCTATATTGGTGAATCTATCTTAAAATTACTTCATCAAATAAATAATTAATAAATAATTATTTATTAAAAAAAACATGATTCTACGGTACAAAATATTTTGCTAACTGTGTAAATTGATTTCCTATGGTTTTTTTGTTAATGTTTTTATGTAGATTTGTGAAAGAAAGTATGAAAGTAAAATTTTGTTCAACAACGACATTTTAAAAGATAATTGTAAATTTAATTATTTTTTAAGTGTGTCCTTTGCAAAGTGATTTGCCGACCCCGTATCATTTTAGGGAAAGTCGTATCATTTTAGGGAAAGTCAGACTGCTGATTAAGTTCCCTTCTCAGTCAGTCGTCTTTAGATCCATGGTTTATTTTAAAAGTTATAATGTATTACCTTTTAATTACTTTGCTATTAGCTACAAGTTAAGACTATTTTTTGGCTGAAATATATGTAACTTTCAAGTTAAGTTACAGTAATATTAAATTAGCAATAACTATTTTTTATTTAGAATTTTTGCAGAAGGACTGGTAGGGAAAAACCATGAATGAAATGTTTTGGGTCAGGGTCCACAGGAGAAGACCCCCAGATGTTTAATGTGGGATTTAATTTTCGTCAGTTCAAAATAATGTTATATTTTAATGTACAGTGAATACAGGTTGAAGAAACTTTGTTTCACAAATTGTTCACACACAACTATAAAGGTGTTGTCCCCTCTCTTTCCATAGCCTCCTCCCATGTGGTGCTTCAGCCAATAATATTGCAACTACTGGTCACAGGAGGGAGGAGCTCAGCGTTCCAGCTATTCATTGTTTTTTTTTTTTTAATAAGGATTTTATAGTTTTTTTCCAAGTGAAAAACAGAGGGAGGGAAACTTACACAACATCAGTTTCCAGGGAGCACAGACAACATATAGCTAAAAATATTTAGTATCAGGGGAAATTAAGTGTAGAGACAGAGAAAGAGGAAAGTAAGGGGAAAAGGGAGGGAGCGGGAGTCAATAGTCAAGGGAGAGAGAGAAGAAGAATTAACAAGCTAAAAAAGAGGACATGACTGTAAGAGATTGTAAATGGCTAAAGGGGGGGGGGGGAGGACCCACAATACTCAGTCCAGAGACTCCAGACACTATTCAATTGGACAGAGGTATGGCAAAGAATGCTGGTAATATATACCATGTGGTAAATCTGCCATATATTATTATTGATAGATGGAAGAGGTGGCAGGTCAGGGTTTTTCCATAAGAAAGCAATTTACGGCACGAAGAATGTGTATAATGAGCTTCTGGGTTTGTTTCGGGACCTTGGGAATTGAGCGAGGAGTTAGAGAGGGAGGGAGAGAGATCTGAGTAATATTGAATATTAAGTGTTGGATAGATTCCCAGAAAAGAAGTAGTTTCAGACAGTGCCACCAGATGTGGGACAAGGTACCCACGTGTACGCACAGGCACCAACACAGCTGGGAGACGCCTGGGTATACAATGTGAAGGTGATGTGGAAAAAGTACCATTGATAAAAGATCTTATGAGAATTTTCGGTAACTTTTACACACATCAATGTCTTGGATAGGTTCAAGCGAATTTTATCCCAGTCCTCCAGGGTAACTTTTTCCCCCATGTCCTCTTCCCATTTAAGTTCGTGGGGGTCCTTGGGGGATGTTGGTGATTCAAAATGAGGAGATAGAAGGTAGATAATGAGACCTCTTAATGAAGAACAGAGAGAACAAAAAGACACCAATGGGGAAGAGAGATGAATATCAACAACCGTGTGACAGATAGTGTCATATATGTGGTGAAGTTGGAGATACTGAAAGAAGCAAGTCATTGGGGTGCGAAAATGCGTTTGTATGTTGGCAAATGAGGGAAAAAGTTGGAGAGGGGCTAGATCAGTGGGAAATTTAATGTCACAACGCGTCCAGTGAGGGAATTGGGCTTGGTGACGTCTAGGGAAGAAAGAGGGATTGTTCCATAGGTGTGTCATACACCAAGCGTTGGGTGCCAAATTATAAGAGGAGACTGTGTGGGACCCTGGTGAGCAAAAATGCCGGGGGAGGGGAGTTTTGAGAAGGGGGGCCAATGTTGCAGCTTCAACCATAGCAGTGAAGAGGGTGGTTGTCGGCGTGAACGGCCTTGATCTCTACCCAAATATAATGTCCTGGAGGAGAGTGAAGGAGAACACATTGGGTATGAGTGGCTTGATAATATTTTAAGAAGTAGGGAACTCCAAGCCCACCTTCCTGAGTTGGTTTATGAAGCCAAGGAACAGAATTGCTGGTCTGACTAATGGGGAGGAGTTTAAGGAGATGTACTCCTTAATAGAGTTGCAGATGGAGGATACCTGATTGGGCTGCAACAGAAGGGTGTCATTTAGGCACCATTTCGAGGGTGAGGGGCGAGGATGGGGAAGGGGAAGGGCAATTTCGAGAAGAACCGAAGCGAGGTCAGACCAAGTGATTGGAAGAATGTCGGAGTTAAAGAGTTGTTGGGTGGTCAAGTGGTCAATAAGAATAAGGTCAATGCGTGTGTGGAGGTTATGGGTGGCTAATAAGTGGGTATATTGCCTGCCAATGGAATGGGAAAGATGCCAGGCATAGTAAAAATCGTGGGTTTTAAGGAGGGACACCAGACTTCTGTATTCATGATGAGAGGAGGCATGGGAGGAGGACATGGAAGAGCGATCCACACCGGGGTCCAGTGTGGTATTATAATCACCTCCTCTAATAACTTGACCCTGGATCAGAGAGGTAAGTTGCTGAATAAAACGGAGAAGAAAGCACCCTGTCCCACATTAGGAGCGTATAGTGATATCAGAGTAAGTTTGGCATTTTACATTACAGTTTACATTTAAGATACAGAGTTCCATTAACTCAGCTCAAGTATTGTGGGAATTATATATGTGAAGTGAGAACTTCCACCGGCAGTGTGAAGACGAGGAATAATTTGTTAGCTATTCATATAAAAGGTGACTGTAGAATACTGAAATCATATGTCAGTATACCTCCAAAGAAAAGGGAGAAAATGGGACTTAATTCGATCATGACCAAAACAGTCAATTACATAAGGCCATGACCCCAAATCTGGAAACCCACCACCCCTTGGAAGCCATAAATCAGAGTGTTCTATTATTTTCGGGACTATTGGCAATGTATGTAGCTTTTAACAACTGAGTAAATATGTCAAATATATCATTATTATAGTGACCCTTTCTCCACCCACCAGTGTGACATAATTTATCTTATTTTGTGTTGTGCAGCCACCTTATATATTCCTTCAAACAGTCTCTCGTTTGATGTTACTGTCCAAATTCATGGGTCTTGGAACTGAATATATAGCCCAAAAAAAGCAACTCACAATCTCTCATACGCTCGCTCATTCTTCCTAAATTGTACTAGGGAATAAGTTTCTGGATATTCTCTAAGTGCTAACAACACACAACACACTACCCACACATAACATATAATTTGTTTTGTACTTGCCATTAGGACCATTACCCACCTAGATGTCAAAATACACAGGTAATTTATTGAAAAATTCACAGAAAAATTGCTACATTTTTTGCTGCATCTGAACGAGAGTCAGAGTTTGTTCATTGCCAATAAACGCTGATCGCCAAGTAACACTTTGGTGAACTCTTTAGTCATTCACATGGCAAGAAAAGGGAATAAAACAGATAACAAAATGCGTCGGTGTGGTCACAACAACCTTATGTCAGTTGTAATGAACATAAACATGAAATTCTGCAATCTGTCCCCAAAACACGGTTGAGGTGATATTAATACTTTGTTTCCCCACAGGAGCTATTATCCAATCTCACACTGGCTGTATGATGGGGAACATGTGTGTAATCTGCAGGTGTACATATATATTTGTACATGACACATACCCAATCACAAACGTACAATATGAGATCTGCATCTTTGTGTAACATTTGCAGGCTGTAAATGAACCATTTCTCACCTTACACAGTAATCTTTATTATCTCTTTCAGCTATTTATCTACTAATAAGAAATATTCAATCATCTTTAACAGAAGGTGATGACCTGGCTCTGACCTGTGTCACTGAGTCAGCTAATACAAAACAGCAATTTGGTTTCTTCAAAGAAGCTAAAAAAAACAAATTTGACAATAGAGTGCAGCAGTTCAGTTCATCTGATACATACAGAGTTCCGTCAGCTCAGCCGGAGGATTCTGGGAATTATAGATGTGCAGTGAGAACTTACAAAACAGGTCCATGGACGATGAGTAACGTGTTATCTATTCAGATAAAAGGTGAGTGTGGAAAACTGCGATCACTTGTCTGTGCACCTCCCAATATTGCAGAGGGTATAATCAGGAAACAAGTTGAACACAATCCCACCCGGCCACATCCACATTTACACAAGGCCATGGTCTCAAACCTGTAAGCTCTCCCCCATCTGGATGCCGCAAATCAGGACTCTCCCATCATAGCTGGGAGTATTGGAAGGGTGTGTGTCTAATTTGTAACGGATAGTTAATTATTTCACATACGCATTTTATTTTATATATCTTATTTATATATCTTATTTATATTTTATTTATGTCTTATTTATGTATACTTTTACTCTGCCCATAGTGTGACATATTTTGTGTTGTTTTTGTGCTGTGCAGTTGCTTCTTTATACATCCCTCCCAACCAGGGCCGGTGCTAGGGTCCATGGCGCCCTAGGCATTTTTACAAAATCGGCGCCCCCCCCCCCCCCGCAAAAATCGGCGCCGCCCACCCCCCCGCAAAAATCGGCGCCCTCCTCCCCTCTCACCCCGTCTTTCCTTACCTTGTCTCACCACCGCCGCCTCTCTGCTCAGTCTCCTCCCCTCCACTCACTGACACTAGTGAGTCGAGGGGAGGAGACGGAGCAGAGAGGCGGTGGTGGTGAGCAATAGCCTCTTCCCCCCTCCCCGTGCATCTGAATGCACAGGTATGGTCAGCGGTCGCCGCACAGTTTTAAAGTCATTTACCATTCTGTGGCGCCCTCCAGAGCCCCGCGCCCTAGGCAAGTGCCTAACCTTGCCTAATGGGAGAGCCGGGCCTGCTCCCAACAGTTCCCATTTTGATGGGACTGTGTATATTTATGGTCTCTGAAAGGGACGGGACTTATTGGAAAGTGGACGTGGAATCTAGATAATGTGAGAAGTTCTGGGGAAATTTGGGCAGATCTAGGGTGGATCTTGTGCAGATCAGTATGAGGCTTATTTTGCCCACATTTTACACTTGTATATACTGAGAGGTATTGTTATGGAGATCTGCACCTGACTTATAAAAGTTTTGCCAGAGCTGGGTGTGCTCTGATTGGTTGTGTGTTTAATTAATAGTCAGTTTAGGAGAACCTGTGCTATAGTGTTAGACATAGCCTCTTTGCTAATCTATATATAGTCATGTGAGAAGTTTTTAGAGGTCTAAGGTGAAGGCCTGATGAGCTGAATACAGATGTATGACACCTCCGAAATTATATTTGAACCTCAAATTCGCACTCAAATTCATCAGATCTCTTCAAATGTCGACCAGCACTTGTGACCAGCGACGCAAGATTGAAGCAGTGAATTGGGATTCACATTTACTAATTGGCTGTATAAACAGAATTGCACAATTGCCTAATTTGGAGCAAAACAAGGGTGTGTTTTGGGGTGATTGTGTCTTACTTATCCCCAGTTTTCCATTTTAATTGTTGGCAGATATGGTTATAGGGATCAGCACCTGAAATATATAACGCAACATAAAGGGGTCAATCTTTTGTGCTGGTTGTGATGAGATAGGGGTGTCGTGATCTTGAAAATAGGGGTTTAGCCTGCTGGACACCCCTTCTCATCCAAACTGTGTTTAACCAGGTATGTGGTGAACCATCTATGTATTTTATGCCTATTGTATATTCTCAAATATATCCGGTTGGGTTTTCACAAATAGCTGTTATTACTGTTGTACTATAATATGAATCCCGACCTCATTTCAGGGGTAATGGCCGTAATAATGAAATTCAGCAACTGTCACCATTGGAGCTTAATGTCTATATTTCCTAACATACACACTCAGACATACAGAGACAGAGAGACTGGGGTCAATTTGATAGCAGGCAATTAACCTACTAGTATGTAGCACCCGTAGGAAACCCACGCAATCACGGGGAGAAGATACAAACTCCACACAGGTAAGGCCATGGTCGGGAATTGAACTCATGATCCCAGTGCTGTGAGGCAGAAGTGCTAACCACTTTGCCAACCGTGCTGCTAATCACAAGTGTTTACCTAGGCTGGCCACTTGTGATCTGTTAACAGCTAAGAGATGTTCTTTGTCTATTCAGGTCAAGGCCTTCTGAGCAGATGGTCATAACAAATTGTTTCGGTTTTATTTTTTTCCTTCCCTTTAATTAAACATATAGGGGGGAATTCAACTGGCCGAGTTACTGCTGAAAGTAATGCGGCCTGCACACTATTACTGTTATTACGGTAATAGTGCGCATTATTACCGTTAGTGCAGTAATCTGTAACTCTGGTCTTTGCTTGCGGCTCAGGGATCTACGAGCAGAAATCCAGGTTAAAATGACCGTATTAACGGTAATACTATTACTGCTGTGTTACTCCTGGACGAATTGAATTCTACGATAGAATAATTTCTAATTAGATTACTATTGTTATGGTCGCCAGGAGCATTCTACCATTCTGGATTAGCAATGACCTTCCTAAGGTGCGGAGTCTAATGAACCCCCGGTCTTCCCCAAGAACCGCCGCAAGGCGGGATGGATTTTGTTGCCGGAGGCCCGCAGGTCGCAGCCCCAAGGTCGTTACCAGACTTGGAGGAGGAGTGGCGGAGAAGAAGAGGAAGAGGAAGAAGAAGAAGAAGAGGAAGAAGAAGAGGAGGAGGAGGAAGAAGAATAAATAATTGCAAATATGTGGAAATGCTGAGATGTATGAAAATGGATAATACCTAAAATTTCCCCAACCAACACAAACACAGTTTCTAGCAAAAATTATATATATTTTTCATCGCTTCCATTTTACATAAAATTTTCAAGTACATTCTCCACTATAAGGATGAAATAAGCAGGTAACAACATAGAACACAGCAGTGGTTAGAGGTGACTTTGTATGGAGGGTTGTACAACAAGAGTGGTCAACAAGGAGCTGTAATCCCATCTCCCACTGGCAGCATGATGGGGAACATGTGTGTAATCTGCAGGTGTACATATATATTTGTGCACAACACATATAAACAAGCACAATCTGCATCTTTGTATAACATTTTCTTGTTGCAAATGAGCCACATTTCTCACCATACACAATAATTTTATTATCATCTCTTTCAGCTATTTTTACAACTCCAAAATTAAGAAATAATCAGTCATCGGTAACAGAGGGTGATGACATGACTCTGACCTGTGACACAACACGTTACTCAGTCACTGAGTCAACTACCACAGAAATGAAATTTGCTTTCTACAGAGATTGGCGGAAAGTGCAGGAATTCAGAGTATCTGATACATACAGAGTTCCGTCAGCTCAGCTGGAGGATTCTGGGAATTATACCTGTGATGTGAGAACATCCACCGACAATGTGAGGAAGAGGAGTAGCATGTTATCTGTTCGGATAAAAGGTGAGTGTGGAATGCTGAGATCATATGTCTGTACCTCCCAATATTGCAGAGGGCGTAATCAGGACACAAGTTGAACACAACCCTACCCCGCCACATTCACATTTACACAAAGCCATGTCCTCAAATCTATAAGCTTTCCCCCCTCTGGATACCACAAATCAGGACTGTCCCATCGTAACTGGAAATATTGGATGGGTATTGTCTAACTTCTATCGGATGGTTAATTATGTCAAATCTACATTTTATTTTATATATTTTATTTATTTATTCTTTTTCTCTGCCCATAGTGTGACATATTTTGTGTTGTTTTTGTGTTGTGCAGTGGATTCTTTATGTATACCTCTGAGAAGGTAATTAAAGGGTTACACTTTAAAGGTTACTGATTTATTAATAGTATGCAGCGCTGGTGGAATCCCTTCTTCTGTTGTCTGTGTGTAATGTAACCCTCTGAGGGAGAGAGATCTACTTTCAGCACTACAAACCCCCCCTTCAACTGTGTTAAAATTGGATAGTGAGTTGTTTATTCCTTATATGGTACATGAGTATCTATAATATAAATGCTTAGTGGCGTGTGTTAGTCTGTCTGTGTGTGTGTGTGTGTGTTAAATATAAAACCAAGCTGCAGCGCCACCTGCTGGGCGGAGTTATACACTAACCTACTAAATTCTTAGTGTGTGTGGAAAAAAAAATTCAGAAAGGGCTGAAATTTGGTATACGAAGATGTTTTTAATTTGTTAATTTAATTTGTTAATTTAATTGTAAAAAGTGTTTATAACGATTAAAAAAATAAATATATATATATTTCTTGAAGGAGAAGTGACAGTTGGGAGTGGTTGGTGGTTGCCGGGGGTGACAGTGGGGAGTGGTTGGTGATTGCCTGGGGGTGACAGAGTGAGAGGAGTGTGATACTCAGGACCGCTGAGAGAGATCCCTATGTCTGGATAGACATCTGGATAGATGTGGCGATGAAAATGAAGGATGAGGTGATGGAGAAGAATGATGAGGTGGTGACATGTGGACAAAACAGTTAAAAAAGGGCGCTTACGTCGGGAAGTAACGCTCTTCCCCTGAGGAGGCCTGGGCTATGGCCCAAATGCATGACAAGAGCCTTTTTAACACCTTAAGTAGCTTGATTTAACTAAAATGCATGAGTATCATGCACGGGTTAACTTGTTTGGTATATATGTTTTATACTGCTGTGTCTCTTTGGCCGTGCCATCTATATTGATGGATGGCTCTATTGCAATAAATGAACAATGCTTCATTGATATCTGGACTTTTAATTTCTTTATCACCTCCCAACAGTACCCACTTTGATTGCCAGAACAAGTTTGACCCATGGGCAGAATGATCAACATTTCCCATTTAAACACTTTCCTGTCCATGTTTTAGTGCATTGTCTGATAATGTGTTCAGTGCTGAATGTGGAAGAGGAAGAGGAAGAGGAAGAAGAAGAGGAAGACGAAGAAGAGGAGGAAGAGGAAGAAGAAGAGAAAGAAGAAGAAATAGTTGCACTCAAGTCAAATATGTGGAAATGCTGACATGTATGAAGATGGATAATACCTTAAATTTCCACCACCAACAAAACACAGTTTCTAGCAAATATTATATATAATTTTCATTGCTTCCATTTTAAATAAAATTTTCACATACATTCTCCACTATAAGGACGAAACAAGCAGGTAACAACATAGAACACAGCAGTGGTTAGAGATTACTTTGTACCAAGAGTGTGGAGGGTTGTACAACAAGAGTGGTCAACAAGGAGTTGTAATCCCATCTCACACTGGCTGCATGATGGGGAACATGTGTGTAATCTGCAGGTGTACATATATAGTTGTGCACAACACATAACCAAGCACAATCTGCATCTTTGTATAACATTTACTTGCTATAAATGACCCACATTTCCCACCATACACAGTAATTTTATTATTATCTCTTTCAGCTCTTTTTACAACTCCAAAATTAAGAAATAATCAGTCATCAGTAACAGAGGGTGATGACATGACTCTGACCTGTGACACAACACGTACGTCAGCTACTACAGAGCTGCAGTTTGCTTTCTACAGAGATGGGCGAAATGTTCAGGAATTCAGTGTATCTGATACATACAGAGTTCCGTCAGCTCAGCTGGAGGATTCTGGGAATTATACCTGTGAAGTGAGAACTATCTCCGGCAGTGTGAGGAAGAGGAGTAACGTGTTATATATACAGATAGAAGGTGAGTGTAGAATACTGAGATCATATATCTGTATACTTCCCAATATTGCAGATGGCGTAATCAGGATACAATTTGACCACAACCCAACCTGACTCAATCCACATTTACTCAAGGCCATGTCCTCAAATCTGTAAGCTCTGCCCCTTTTTATACCACAAATCAGGACTGCCCCACCATAACTGGGAATATTGGAAGGGTATGTTGTCTAATCTTTAATGGATGGCTAATTATATCAAATATACAGGAAAATTGGCAGACTGTCCTGCTCTCTCCTACCTGTTCTTGTCACTTTCACTACTTGTGGCTGCTGGTTACTTTAGCTCATTTGCCACTTGTCCGGATCCTGGAATATTGGAGGGCCTATTTGGAAAAAAAATGGGTACATGAAATTTAGAAAACTCCAACCAATAATAGTATTCACTTTTGATAAATAGACCAATTTCCCTCCAACTAAACCTGACATTAAATTAATAGTATTCCAATTTAATAAATGAACCTATTTCCCTCCCTCCAAACAGTCCCAGCAATAAATTAAATAGCATTTACGTTTAATAAATATAACCATTTCCCACAACTATCCCAGGCATTAAATAATTCATAATCCCTTTTAATAAATAGACCTCATTTTCCCCAAACAGCGCCACATTCAATTAATAGATCCCAAACCACCCCAGCATTAAATTAAAGGTCCAATCACCCCATCTTAACTTCATAGGCACTATTAAATTAAATTGCCCCATCATCACAACACAAATAAAATAGAAATACACACACAATACACTGGCCCTTCACACACACACACACACACACACACACAATGCACTGGCCCCTCACTCACGCACACAATGCACTGGCCCCTCACTCACGCACACAATGCACTGGCCCCTCACTCACGCACACAATGCACTGGCCCCTCACTCACGCACACAATGCACTGGCCCCTCACTCACGCACACAGTACACTGGCCCCTCACTCACGCACACAGTACACTGGCCCCTCATTCACGCACACAATGCACTGGTCCCTAATTCCCACACAGTACACTGGCTCCTCACTCACACAAAATTCACTGGCCCCTCACTCACACACAGTATACTGCCCCCTAATTCCCACACAATACACTGGCCCCTCACTCACACAAACAATACACTGGCCCCTCACTCACACACAATTCTCTGGCCCATACTCACATATACAATATGCTGCCACACAGACATACTTTATTAATATACTCCCCGCCACACTTACCTTTCTCCATCCGCGCCGCGCGCTCTGCAGTCTTCAGACATGAGACGGCACCTATCACGTGGTGCGCGTCCCATGTGACAGCAATAGCCGGCGACAATTAGTGGAAGGGAGGGAGGGCGGTCGGCTGAGGATCTGCGGCCAATGGAAGAAGTAGGCTGGTCCTGGAGGAGGGGCCAGCCACCAAGTAATTATTAGGGTTCGCACCGGCCCAAATTAGTGTTTTTTTGGTCCGGTCTGGGGGACATGTGCTCCCCTGCCCCCCGGCCCAGCCCGCCCATGATTACAGGAAAATGTTGTTTGTAACTTATACAAACAGTTTTTAATTTGAATCATTTTTCTTTTTTAGAGCTGTTCACGTATCCAGAAATGAAAATGGTTCCAAATACAATAAATGAAGGTGATGACATGACCCTGACATGTGACACAACTCCCGCTCCTCTCAGAGACACCACAGAACTGGAATTTGCTTTCTACAGAGATGGGCGGAATGTGCAGGAATTCAGTGTATCTGATACATACAGAGTTCCGTCGGCTCAGCTGGAGGATTCTGGGGATTATACCTGTGATGTGAGAACTTCCAATGACCGCATGAGGAGGATGAGTGCTGTGCTATCTATTCAGATAGAAGGTGAGTGTGGGATACTGCAATCAGATGTCTGTATACTGTACTTCTCAATATTGCAGAGGACATAATCAGGACACAATTGAAGCCACACTCGCATTGCACAAGGTCATTCCACGAAATCAGGAAGCCAACTTTTAAATATTACAAAACACGAGGGCTCTGTGTGGCAATGTGAGGAAGATAAGTCATGTGTCAAATATTCCTATAATACAAGGTCTTATACACCAGAATTAAATTATTTGGAGGATAGCGGTATAGAAATAATGGAGTGGTAGATTGTCCACAGCCCATGGCGGTGCCAGCTTTCCATGCTTGTGAGTCCAATGTTCAATAAAGCAGCCAACAGCAGAAACATAATTATATCCATGTTGTATGACACAATCACCCACTGTCCAATATTGTGTTACACAGCATTTTTTTTTTATCACTGCTCAAAGCTTTTTATTGGCTAAGGCAGGGTTTCCAAAAACCCGGTCCTCAGGGCTCCCCAACAGTGCAGGTTTTCCATATCTCCTTGCTGGAGCACAGGTGTATTCATCACTGACTGACACATTGTAACAGAGCCACAGGTGGTCCTAATTATGTCACATGTGATCCAGAAAACCTGCACTGTTGGGGGAGCCCTGAGGACTGGGTTTAGGAAACCCTGGTCTAAGGAATAGATTGCTATAACTACACAAATTGCTTATAACTTTAGACAAAATTACAATTTTAACAATTCAAGGACTATTCTCAATTACAAGAAAACATAAAAGTGAATCAAATTGATCACAGTCGGTGTACTAGAGTCCACATTTAAATTAGAATTGTCTTAACAGTCCTATATCTTAAGCCGGGTCTTAAGTGAAAAAAAGTCCGCTTCTAAATCAAAAGGGGAAACTTTCTTAATAAGATATACTCCTTTCTTTGTAGGGTTTACATCTTCTGCACAATCCTCTGGAACAGACTGTGATTCATTGTAATCATCTCTAGCGATTCCAGAGCTGAAGAAATATCTGAGTGCTTTCCCATTGTGTTAAAGTTGGTGATATTTGGTCATGCCTCCTTCATTAACTCCTGAGGAATTTTGCATGACAGAGATCCAGGGATGAACTGTCCCCTTTATAGTTGTTGCTGTCCCCTTTATAGTTGTTGACCACATTTGTACAAGCTGTAATTTTGTTTCTGCACAAATATTACACAAGATGCCTAAAATTCAATGAACAATGTCACAAGGTTGTATTGGGGTTATTGTGTTTTGGGGTAGACGGCTGCAATTCGCTCAGTTTGGCCAGATAAATCACACCAGTCCAGTGCTTCAGATTCAATAGCTTCAGAAAGTTTTATTCTCTAGCATGAAAACATTAAAAACATAAACAAAATTCTTGCTGTCTGGCTTCTAACTAATACACAGGTACACTTAAATCAATAGAACTTACAGATCAAAATTGCAGTCTCTCTCACGAGCCATCTGACCTCCTCTCCAGATAATGAGAGACTCACTGAATTACCTAGTAGCCTTTTAACAGCAGCTTGCAGGTGCAGCTCCTGATTAGTCTGCTGTGAGACTGGGACATCAGAATACCCGGACTGGGCTTTATTTATAGAGCCCACCCTTCTCTCTCCATACATAACCCCAGGGACCCCTATAAGCTTTTCCTGAAGCTGAATGCTCTCATACAAAGCAATCTCCATGGTGCTTTAAAATACAAATGATAGAAGTTCAGGACTTATATGATTGACATTCACTATTTTTCCAGCGCTTATGTCACAACAGTTATAAAGGGTATTGCACTATATAAAACAAAGTGTTGATTGACAAGTGCTCAACTCCCTCCTGTTTGTTCAAATGTCCTTAGATATAAAAATACATTTCTTAACCTCTTCAAGGATAGTGGTGGATTACACCCATATGACCACGCCAGTTATCGTGGATTTATGCAAACAGTGCTTAGTTTTGAGTTTTTAGGAACCAAACAAATCTATCTCTGGTCCCATAGCTGCACCTTGTGCCGGTCATTGGCAGCAGCTTTCAGAACATGAAAAGTTTCTAAGGAACGCAATCCCCTTATCTCCACTATAACACTTATAAATGTCAGTCTGTGCTACGGCACTGGTAGGTGTGATGGTTCTAAACTTTATTTTGTGCTAAGGGTGTTTTATTTCCCAAAGTTCTCATGTCAATTTGTATTTTACTTCACATTTCTCAACATTCTTCTATTCTTTATTTCAGCCTACACCATACAGAATATTATAATACTGGTGCTGTCCGGGTGTGTATTAGTTGTTGCCGTATGTCTCATCATCTACCACAACAAACCACAACATGAAGCCGTAGTACAAGCTGCTTTTAGAAAAGGTGTGAGTCAGCAAGAGGACCAGCTGGACTGAAATTAACACAAAGGAAGAAACGGCCATAATCGGTTCCCTATAGCCAAGAAAGTGGCCGATGTAACATCCAGACTCTGCCGTGTTGACTTGTATCTTATATGGCAAATGAAATCCCATCTCCAGCTCATGTCTGTGAAATAAACATTGTGTAGTCTGCCCGAGAATCCCGCACTCACCTGGAGTGTGTCTGTAAGATAACAGAAGGTAGAAATCTTTATTATTACTGGCTTTAACTGTGCATTTTACTATTTAACCAGCTTCCTTTTAATTTTAACATTTATTTCAATGTTGTTTCCAATTGTTTATAAAATGTTTCTTGCATTAAAGGGAGACACAGTTGTTCCTCACCATTTTGTACAGTAATTTGTTTCAGGCTATAGATTTACCACCTATCCTATAGTAGAGATGATTAAACTAATTTAGCCAGTTCAAAGTTCAATTGAATTGGCTTGGTTTAATGATTGTTAAAGTTAAAAATAAAAAAATTGTTTTTGGTTTACGGTCAAGTTGAAAGTGCGTCTCCACAACTTGAAGTTTAAAAATGTTAAAATAAACTTTAAAATATGTGGGTCAACTGCGTTCCAGCTTCAATATGCTATACTTTAAGGGATTTTAATGTATTTTTAGTTTCAAATCTAAAGTTTTGAGAATTTATTGTGAACAATTCTTCAATTTTTAAACTTTTAAACTGCCTACAGTAAGCAGTTCATGAAATCACTATCTATCTATCTATACATATATATATATATATGTGTGTATGTGTGTATGTATATATATATATATATATATATATATATATATATATATATATATATATATATATATATATATATATCTATATACAAATATATATATGTATACATTATATATTATATGTGAAATGTGTGTAACAGGTCACAAGAGTACAATCCTGAAATGCTGGCATTAAGAAAGAATGACAACCTGACACATAAGATATATAAGAAAAATCATCATCATCATTTATTTATATATATAGCGCCACTGATTCCGCAGCGCTGTACAGAGAACTCACTCACATCAGTCCCTGCCCCATTGGGGCTTACAGTCTAAATTCCCGATCTTGCTCTCACCCTTTGTCTCTCTTCTTCTCTTTTTCTTCGTCTTTGTCTATTTCTTTGCACTGTTCTTTCTGGTCCTTCTTAATGACTAACAGCAGCCTGTAGAAACAATGTCATTACTTCATCCATTATTACAGCAACAAAAGTCTATATCTGCAAAATCACAAATAGCTCTCTGGCCCTTTAAGTTTTTCATGACTTAGTACTGCCAGATTTTTGTGCCTGCTTGCATCCTTCACCATATTGTAATGTGATTAGGCATTAAAAGCTGTCGCCTGGGGTGAATGCTGGGACATTTAAATAAAACATAAAAAAAATAGACTACAGCAATTGTATGTAGACACACAACAGTTTGCCGAATACGCACCTGCATAAGTCACATCAGAGCGCATGCAAAAAAAAAAAATATATATTTTACCAAATAAATAAATAACACATAATACTATAATCATTAATACAAATGTGTGCTCTAAAATTGTTTTTAATTTTTTTTACATTACTTGTATGAATTTGGATGTTCTTAATGCGTTCTGTACAAATACAATGCGCTTTATAGTCTATCTTAGTTGAATACACATATTTTTTGCGACACGTTGGCACGCATACTTGTAGTTTTCAATACAAAAATTATGCCGTGATAACCATCATTATCAGTCGGCACTTACACCTGTTCTGTAGCTGGTGCAAATGTTACGGCTAAAAAAAAGCGTATTTACGAGAAATCCAGGACTTTATTCGGCCAGATCTGCATCCGAACACTCTCCGCACACACTTACTGTACAATGCCTAAATTTGTCCACCCTTTCCCACACCTGTTCCACCCCTCAAGTCGTAGGCAGTCTTAAGTGTCATTTGTGTTTGGGCATGATTTGCATGCCAGTGCGTTCATTGGTGGAAGTCCCATTCTGGCGCATGTTTAGAGTGATTCCCTGCAAGATACGGCACGCAAATGTACTTATGTCCAAAGATGAACCAGGCCCTCAGTGTTCAGTGCACACAATACAATAATCACAACAAGCAAGTTTTCCCAACTTATAGGACAGAGGTATCTCTCTCAGTATTCCCTGTCCTGATTTTCCCCCGGGGGTAATACTAAGCTCGAAAGCTGCCCCTCTTATTTCTATACCACACAAGCAGTCTGGTAATGAGCCTGTTACCTGATTGGGTGGCCAGAAGACCAGAACCTCTCCTATTCACTCCAGGGACCCTGTGAGTCAGCTCTTACATGAGATGAACATAATGGTGTATAGTGGATAAGATACATTCCCCATGCTCACTTATTTTGCAGCAACTGCGACCTTTCATGTTACTACAGGAGTAATTGGAGAATTCTCAATATAATATCTTTGTAAGTGTATTAAAGAACAATAGAACTTATATATTTTTTTAATTTCAATTTATTTTATTTTACGGTTGAAGAATAATTAATCGGATTAGATGACAATAATGAGTCTCGTTGAAAACCATAAGCTATAATTTAGGACATGAAGAATAGTAAAATTCAATTGTCATTTAAAACATTTTTATAACTGAATTTTTTTATCAAGTTTTTTCATATGGCTAAATATTTTTTTTTTATTGTTTTTTTTTAAATAAGCAGTTCATAAATAAAGTAAGTTACTATTTTAATTGTTGACATATTTTAATTGTTAACATATTTTCTAATCTTCTTCTATACATTATCTTCTTCAAATTACTGGAACTTTGTAAATTCTTAACTGAACTGTTAGAGACTGGGGGTAGATTTACTACCATTTGTGTTAGGTGGCGGTTTTAAACGAATTGAAAATCCACCAAGAAAAAAGCCTTTTTATTTTAATGACTGCGTCTGATTGGCGAGATAGCTCAAACGTACTGTATTATTTCTGATAAAACATATGCATATTATTCATGGAGCAATGTAGTTTTGTTATATGTTAACTCAAGTAGACTTTTCAGTCCCCATATTTACCTATTATGACAAATGTGTTAATGTTTGTATCAGTACGCTCTTCCACCTTCTATAGACAGAAGGGACATCACCCTTAGTGGGAAAGCCAGATCCCTCAAATAAAAGCAATCGTGCCTCATTCAAAATTATGGTAGTTTAGGTTTGCTCTCATGTGCTAGATATATCGATTATAATCAATTCAACTAGATAGTGCAGGTTGCTATTAGCCTCACATTAGTGGGTTCCTTATACCTCTCAAATTATCACCATTTTCAATACCCCTTTACCACTTCTACTATTACTACTACAACTACCAATTTTATTTATATAGCGCTTTTTTCACAATAGGACTCAAAGCACTTTACAGTTGTAGAATAAAAACACATGATACTAAATTAACATATAAAAGACTAACAGGATACAGAAACGAGAGCTATGCCTTATTACGAAAGTAAAGAAGTTACATTCATGAAATGCTTGAGCAAACATTAAATCCATAGGCAAACCGAGAGGGGGGTGTTTCCAGTGCCTTGAAACCCCCCTCCAAGCCTGGGGCACTGTATAATTGTGGTGGCTGGACCCTGCTCCCCCTTTACACAGGGGATCAAAAGCTGCTTTATATGTGATGCCTGTTTGACGAACCATCGTTATATTTACGTGTCTATAGGACAATTGCATTTTGACTTTGAACTATACCAGTATCTTTTTACATTCAGGATTACGTGCTGAGAACGCTTGGCATGTTGTGTTTATGTTGTTGTGAAATTAACTATAAATATGTTTTAACCTTTTTCCAACCACAAGAAGTCAGAAAGCCTTGAACTTCTGTATTTTGTAAGACAATGATTTAGTATGAACAAGGCAGAGCAGCATCATGTCACTCCTGGTTCTCCTGATATTAGTGGGTAAGTAGAGAGATTTTTTATATAATACATGTTTGGTGGGTATTATCTGAAAGTTGTCTCTGAAGTGTATAATATCTACTGTAATTTATTATACGGCAAGGAATTTAAACATGCTTTGGATATATCAAAGAAGGTCTTTTAGGAATAAAAATGGGCAGACTGAAGAACCGAATGGTTCATATGTGACATTAAATACTACATTTTATGTTATAGAAATAGACTGGCCAATAAAGAATTGACTTGATTCGCGAATTTGTTAACAGTAACATAATTACACAATGGAAAATGTTTTTTGGCTGTGACTACGTTATGTCAACATGTTGTACAGAGATTAAAACGTGACAAGAAAACTGAACGTGAAACATAATAATGAAGAAAATTAAAACTTTGTTATATTTTTATCTTATTTCTAAAATGTGCAATTTGTTTTTCAGCATTGATTAATGAAGAATCGGGTGAGTACAGTACAGATAGTGGGCGAACACCAGAGATGTATCTACACTATATCTGTATGCATGTATGTACATATGTATGTATATATGTAGTGTGTGTGTATGCATGTACTCTATGTTTTGATGCATGTATGCAAATGTTTTAGCCATGCTTTCTATATGGAACAGATACCATGTACTGTGTTTAATTCTCTGTACGTATGTTTAATATGAATGCTGTGGAAGTTTTGATTTAATTAGGGATAACATCACAGTATCTTACCCTGGGTGCAATTCTCAGTATCTATTTTTCTTTGCATGCATAACAAACTACATAGGGACATTACTCTTCTGAATACTGGTGTAATATGTAGCATGTTTGTACACTGTGTGGTTGATGTAATATCAGATGTAAGTCCGACTCATAAGTGCAAATACGAATTTTGTTTACTGCACATAAGCAGTGGAAATATTTGTGAGACGTATCTCTCCCCCTTCACCTCTCCTAGAAGGGGAAGGAGGGTTGAGGTTGTTTGGCAGCTATAGGCATAGTACAGTAAGGGCAGGATTTCCCCTTAGTGTAAGATCCGTGTCGATGACGATGACCATCAGCATGTAAATATATGTGTGTATAAAAACATAATAAATACATTAAATAAAAAAAAAACAAGGGACTCCTCTCCGAAAGCATAACCAGCCCTCGGCTGCCAGCCTAGGCTGATACTGGCAAAATCTGGGGTCAAAAAGTGTGGGGCTACACCAAAATTACTAGTACCAGCACTGGTGCTACTAGTTTAGGCTTTTACTGGCAAAATTAAGGGGACAAAAAGCATGGAGTTCCACCGAAATTAGCATACTGCCAGTAGACTACACCAATCAGGACTGGTGACAGTTTAACAGGTAAACTCACAGCGTGGGATCGGCATGCCATAGTGCCAAACCAGCCCTAAGCTGGTCATCATGGTGCTGGTTTCCCTAGACGGCGTTGGAACCGCAAAATAAATACGTCTAGAGTTTCCAGGACACGGTGGGACCTCTAGTTCACCAGGGCAAATGTAATTAATACACAGACACCGGTTTCAAATAAATATATATTTGTCATATAGATCAATGCTGGCACTGATGGCAACCTCATATAGAAGTATAGAGCCACATCTAGGCAAAGTATCAAATCATAAGTAATAACACAGAACTAGCTCCGCTGAGTGCTCCCGTTGGGATTGAGCTCTTAGCGATTATGCGGTCATATTTATAACATGGGGCGTTTCCCATGCTCTGAATTTAGGTCTTCAGTAAATCACGGTTGCAAAAACCACCTCTTTACAGGGAAAGTTTTTCTATAATGCATACATTTTATCTCCTTGACCCTAAATAAACAATTGTTTAACGTTGAATAATTTCCTTCTCTAGCGATGGTACCATATCCACAAATAAAAGCGGTCCCAAACACAATATATGAAGGTGATGACATGATTCTGACATGTGACACAACTCACGTTCCTCCCAGAGACACCACAGATCTGCATTTTGCTTTCTCCAGAGATGGGCGGAATGTTCAGCAATTCAGTGTATCTGATACATGCAGAGTTCCGTCAGCTCAGCTGGAGGATTCTGGGAATTATACCTGTGATGTGACAACTTACAGGCACAGAGTGATAAAGAGGAGTAATGTGTTATCTATTCAGATAGAAGGTGAGTGTGAAATAATGAAATCATATGTCTCTACTTCCCAACACTGTAGAGGACAAAATATATATTTATAATTTAGTCTTGTTCTCAGTAGCGTGACATATTTTCTTTTATTTTTGTGTTGTGCAGGTGCATCCCTCTATATACCTCAAAATAGTCCCTATTTCTACGGGATTGTAACAATTCATGGAGCCTGAAATGGGTGGGGGTTATTGGAAAGTGGAACCAAGAAAATGTGGGTGTGGTTGTTCAAATTGGGTCAGATCAGTGGTGGATTTTGGGTGAATCGAGTTGGTGCTTATTTTACCCTAATTTCAAACTTTTAAATGTTAACAGGTATGCGTATGGAGCTCTGCACTTATCATATATAGGTTTAGACATAAAGAAGTTAAACTTATGTATTGGTGTCACATGAGGCATTCCAGGGTTCTCATTGGAGAGCTGTATATTTGATTGATAGACTGTTTATCCAACCCTGTGCTGTTGTGTTAGACAGGGGGTTGGCTCTATGTAAATCTGTAGATAGTCATTGAGGAGCTGTCAGAGTATACAGTACAGAAATGTTTTCCCGGTGTGATATCGCTAACGACTGAAAGTACACACTAATGCGATAAAGGGCGAACGGTCATTTTTTGTTTGACTGGCCTGATAATCGGCTGAAAAACCTGTAGTGTATTCCCAGCCTTACTTCACTAAGGTGGAGGTCTGACTAGCTGAGTATAGATGTATAACAGCCCATACATTCTATGCTTGACCTTGTCATTAGCGCCAATACCTAACTAGGTGGAGAAATACACAGGCAACTCATTGTGACATCAACAGGCATGTTTCTTGCAAAGCAAGAACAGAAAATATGCTCATGTATTGCTGCATGTGGAAAGCAGTCAGCATCTGTGCATTGCTAACAGACTGTTACGCAAACTTTTCAGTAACTTACACAGCCAGAAACAGGGATATGTCAGAGAACGACATGAGTCAGTGTGTTTACAGCAACCTCATGTCGGGGATGTAAAAATAAAACAATAAAAAAAATCTCTTTTTATGGGAACGTTGCAAACATTTCTTGGAAAGAGGCTGTAGAGCTACCGAATTCTGTAGCATTGGGGGCAGAAAACGGTGGAAAAACACCTGAAAATTATCCACCAGAATATTGGCAGAAGAACTTTGACCAGTAGCCAGACGAAATTTTAATAGAAAGGTAAATTCCTCAAATATGGGATAATGTTGACATTTATGAACATAGATAGTCTGTAAATTCGCCCCCACCCTCTCATAAGGATAATGATTGCACTAATTAAATTGCTATAACATGACAGCTACAAGTACAAACTAGATTCCATAAGATATTGAACTGCAGAAATGCAAATGCAAATTTCTTGCTGTCATTGTGTAATTTTCCAAGCCGAAACCTTTTAAGATACGTTAAACATTTACAAGGTTATATGAAATGCACCGAAACTCTTGAGGCATGTTACTTTGTTACTTTAGAATGTAAGATATTGAAAGTCACAAAATTCCTTCTTGCCTTTGAACTTGCTGACGTTTTACAGAAGATGGTGCATTACCCCCTATGTTCTCTATGACAGCTGGAAACTGGATGTCAGACATGACAGTTTGATATTAAGATAATATGATAATAAGATACTTCAGTTTCTCAAGCACTGATTTGTTTTTCAAATGTAATATTGTTATATAATAAAATTTAATCCTTGATATGTTATTTTATTGAATTGCAATAGTTAAAGAAAAATGGTTCTTTTTTTTTTACATTTAAATCAGTTTCTGGTTCTCTGCCTCAGAAAAACATAGAGGAAAACAAAAATTATATTTTTCTTCCATTTTACACAACTTTTGTCTATGGAAATGTGTCAACATATTCAGCGATATAAAAACCAAACAAGAAATGTACACTAGGAACACAGGCAGTGATTAGAGATACCCTTTTAACCTAGGGTGTGAATATTTGCACAGGAAGAGGGATCAAAAAGGGGGCAACAATCCTATCTCACACTGTCTGCATGATGGAGAACATTTATGTAATCTGCAGGTGTTCCTATATTTATGTACGGCACACAACCAAGGATAAAAGTACAAAATGAGAATTGCATCGTTGTGTAGCATTTGCTTGCTGTAAATGACCCACATTTCACACCACAATCATCATGTTTTATTGTCTCTTTCAGATCTTTTCAGTATTCCACAAATAAGAAATAATCAGCCATCAGTAACAGAGGATAATGACATGACTCTGACCTGTGATACACAACGTAACCCAGCCAGATCTACTACTGAACTGCAATTTGCTTTCTATAGAGATGGGCGGAATGTGCAGGTATTCCGTTTATCTGATACATACAGAGTTCCGTCAGCTCAACTGAAAGATTCTGGGTTATATACCTGTGATGTGAGAACTTCCTCCGGTAGTGTGAGGAAGAGGAGTGACGTGTTATCTATTCAGGTAGAAGGTGAGTGTGGAATTCTAGGCCAGTCTCTGTTATGTTCTATTCATTCCATCACATGTATGTTCACAATAGAATGGAAGGTGAGGTAGGGATACTGAGATCATATGTGTGTATACTCCTCAACATTGCACATGGGCTCTTTTCATCAATGAAAAGTAGACCCCTCAGTTTTAATAACCCTACAACACACTGATGGGTTCCAATAATATCAGATTTCTAAATGAACTAGCACTCCTGGCGAGTGTGCTGTTGTGGGTATCTACCAGTATTTACAAATTTGCCAGTTTTATTACTCTAGAGGCCCTCTGTGACCCGTAAACTGCCAAACTGCTCTGAAGTCCCTGCATCTTTTCACCTCCACTTTATATAAACTGATTACCATGTTTTATAACAGCCTTAATGCCCCCCCAAGTGCAGACAAATCCTCATATAAGCTGAGATGGGAGCAATAAATGGGACTTGTTCTGGATTTGGAGTCCTGATGAACTTCTCCATATGCATCAGGATTAAATAGAGGGCCTTCAAATTCTATTTTATTTGGCACATGGCACCCTCCAGGAACTTTAACTTCTCCACCAACTCCTCTAATCTTTGCAGGAGTAAATGTGTGCAATTGGGATTCTTCTGTTGTGTGTGGTGGAACAGTCCTAAATTTATATTGTACAGGTTCAAGATCAAGGCTCTAGTTAATAGTAACCGCAAACCTGAAATCAAACATCTCAAAAAAACTCATACATCTCATCAAACGGGATGACACATAGTGGTGTTGTTGAAAAATTGTAACCACCCCCAGTCATTAATTAACCAGATATTGTACATCTACCACATTGAATACATCTCATATTTCAGTTTGGAAACAATTGATAACTATCACCATACTTTGGCAGCAATGCATAGATCATTTCGATGCCACACTTGAAGTTTGAAATATTTTAGCACATGAACATCTTGGGGAAAATTGCTGTTGACCTTCAACCCATATTTCAGAAAGGCAATAAACTGAAGGGAATATTCCCAGATTTACCTCTCCTTTCATACAAAAAGCCTCCAAATTTAAGAAATTTAAGAAATCTCCTCGTTAGGAGTGCCCTCTCATCAGCATCAGAGACCAGCACATTCCCTTGCAAAAAACAAAAACTGCAAAACCTGCACCCATGTCCAACCAACAAACACAGTCCACAAACACACAACGGGACTATAAAATCACTGACGCATTCTCATGTACATCCTCCAATGTGGTGTACATGATACAGTGTACAAAGTGCCCTGAGGGAATATACATTGGAGTGACAAAGCATAAATTGCAATCCAGGATGAATTTACACAGACACACAATAAGGAAGTCTCTGGACACCCCTGTGGGTAAACACTTCTCTGGACCAGGACACAGTATGACAGATTTAAAAGTCTTAATACTAAAAGGTCTTTTGAAGAAAGACATGGAGAGAAAAATCTGGGAATTCAAGCTGATAAGAACATTCCATTCATTAACTCAAGGGCTCAATCTAACACCTGGATTTATGACCCACTACATGGACATACTTCACACCCCACAGAAAAAGTGACTCTACTCTTAAGACTTTTACTCTTCCAGCCGTAAGGAGAACCTTCGTTTTATTAGTTTAGCTTATCTTAATGATGTACCCCCCCCCCCCCCCTCTGTACAAATTTCTTGATGTAACAGCTCTTAAATGTTGTGCCTTTTCCTTATTCATTAATTTGTAATCTTGCCTGATAAAGGGGCTTATGTGCTCTGAAAGCTAGCAAGCGTAATCAATTTTTTTGGGTTGGCCAATAAAGGTATCACTCCTATAATACTTTAGTCTTTTTTGACACAAAAGTATTTAACATCACATAGCTTTTCTCTGAGACTTTGAATCACATTCTCTTCTGTTTGGTCTGGGAGTTTCCTGGCTCCCCCTTTTTTATTTCCTTCCTTTGTGTACCCGGTGATTGTGAGGGATAGTGTGCACCCACTGTGTGTATTTAAAGAAAAAAAACACACTGACAGTACATTGTGAAATGAAAAGGTGTATTTGTTACCATGCAACAATAGAACATGTGTAGACTTATTGCTGCATCTTAAAGGGAGTCAGAGCTTGCACATTGCCAATAAACATTTACAAAAACCATTCAGCCATTTAAACAACAACTAAAGGGAATATATCACTACTGCTCAAGCATTATAAGGATAATTCTATTTTGAAATATAAGATGTTATAAGTCACAAAATTCCTTGTTGTCTTCGAATATCCTTATGTCTCACAAAAAATGATGCACTATCCTGTATATTCTCCATGGAAAGCTGCCAATAGTCCATAAGAATAGTTTTTCATGCTCTGATTTATTCTTCAAATACAATTTATTTGTCCCACTAACATTTAATCATCGAAAGTTTTTTTTAACGGATTGCAATATTTAAAGTGAATGGATTATTTTTGCATTGCAATTCTTTCCTGACATTCATTAATACTTTTTTCCATCAGGAAAACACAGACAAAAACAAACAATATATTGTTTCTCCGTTTTACCCAACTTTTGCCTATCAAAATGTGTCAACGTATCCGGCAATATAATAACCAAACAATTCGTTAAACAAAGCACAGTAAGAACACCGGCAGTGGATAGAGATGGCTTTCTGCCGAGAGCGTACGCTTTTGAACAACAGGAGGGATGACAATGAGGCTGCAATGCCATCTCACACTGGCTGCCTGATAGGAAACACTTCTGCGATCTGTAGGTGTACATATACAGTAACACACAATCAAACACAAAAGTACAATATGAAATCTACATCTTTGTGCAACATTTGCTCTCTGTAAATGGCCCAAATTTCATACCACAATATTTCTATTATTGTCTCTTCCAGCTGGTTTTAGTACTCCACAAATAACAAACAGTCGATCATCAGTAACAGAGGGTGATGACATGACTCTGACCTGTGTCGCAAGTTTTAACCGAGTCAGATATATTTCAATGCTACAATTTGCTTTCTACAGAGATGGGCGGAATGTGCAGGAATTGAGTTTCTCTAATACATACAGAGTTCCGTCAGCTCAGCTGGAGGATTCTGGGAATTATACCTGTGATGTAAAAATTTCCACCGGCAAAGTTAGGAAGAGGAGTAACTTGTTGTCTATTCACATAGAAGGTGAGTGTGGAATGCTGAGATCTTGGATGATCAAAGTGTGGTTTTCTTAAATAACCAGTTTACAGCATAATTTTTTTGGTTGTTTCAAAATCGCACATTTTATGAAAGGACAAAGCGTTAAAATCCCTGTTTTATAGCTAATTGTAACAACGTTTCAAGCATAAGAAGGTTTTCAATTCCCTTTATTACATTGTAGTACTATTTGCAAATGTCTATTATTATTATGTAATTATTTATAAAGGGCCACAGATTCCGTAGCGCTGGACACAGAAGCAAGTAACAAATAGATGAGGTAATATACATAAGTAGAACAGATGAGTGTGAGTAATGCTATGGGGACTCACAGAGACAGAATGCAGCAAAAGACGTGACAGGACGTACAAGGGAGTCAGACGACAGTAGGCTGACATAGGACAGAATAGGTAGAGAGGACCATTCCCGTGAAAGCTTACATTCTAGAGATAGGGGTGGTGGGAGACAATCTGATCAGCTGGGAGAAAATGGAGATGGCAGGCGACAGAAGAGGAGGTGATAGAATGGTTAGGAAGTGGTGGGATAGGCGAGCTTGAAAAGGTGAGTTTTGAGTGAGTGTTTGAAGGACTGAAGGTTGGGGAATAGTTGAGTGAGGCCGGGTAGGGAGGTTCAAAGAATGGGGGCAGCGTGGCAGAAATCTTGGAGGTGAGCATGGGAGGAGGTAATGAGAGGTGAATTAAGGTGGAGGTCAGAGGCAAAGCTGAATGATCAGCTAAATACCTCCAGACAAGGTCAAAGATGTAGGGTGGATGAGTGTCAGTAAGGGCTTTGTAAGTGAGGGTAAGAAGCTTGACCTGAATTCAGAAATGGATGGGGAGGCAATGAAGGGATTTACGCAGAGGAGTAGCGGAAGAGGAGTGACGGGAGAGGAAGATGAGCCTAGCCGGAGCATTCTGTGTGAATTGAAGGTCATACAAATGAGAGATAGGAAGGCCAGTGAGAAGGAGGTTGCAATAGAAAAGACGAGAAATGATGAATGAATGGACCAGGATTTTGGTTGGTTCCTGAGAGAAGAAGGGACGGTTTTTCATGATGTTACGGAGGAGGAAGTGGGAGGATTTGTTGAGGGACTGAATATGAGGGGTAAAGGTGTTGGCAGAGTCAAATACTCAGAGGTAACAGACTTAGGTGACAGGAGAGCGAGTTATGTTGTCAACCAAGAGGGGGATATTGGAAGGGATAGCAACATTGGTGGAAGGAAAGATGATGTGCTCAGATTTGGAGATGTTGAGTTTGAGGAAGCGTTGTTACATCCAGATAGATACAGCTGAGAGACAGCTAGATATTCGGGTTAGGAAGGCGGGAGAGAGGTCAGGGGAGGAAAGATAGATTTACATATCATCAGCCTATAGGTGGTATTGGAGGCCAAATGAATGAAAAAGTTCACTGAAAGAGATGGTGTAGAGAGAGTAGAGCAGAGGGCCAAGGACAAAGCCTTGGGGAATGCCAATAGAAAGAGGAAGTGGAGGGAGGAAGCGTCTGAAGCAGAGACACTAAAAGAACAGACAGAGAGATAAGAGACAAACTAGGAGAGAACTGTTTCTTGAAGACCAAGGACATGAAGGGTGGCAAGGAGAAGAGAATAATCAATGGTATCAAAAGCAGCTGAAAAGTTGAGGAGTACGTGAAGGGAGAAGTGATTTTTGGACTTAGCTGAGAGTAAGTTGTTAGTTACTTTAGCGACGCAGGTTCAGTTGAGTGAAGGGGACAGAAGCCAAACTGGAGAGGGTCAAGAAGAGAGTGGGAGGAGAGAAAGCAAGTCAAATGATTGAAGACAAGTCATTTAAGAATTTTAGAAGCAAAGGGAAGCAGAGATACAGGGTGATAGTTGGAGAGAGAAGATGGGTCAAGGGAGGGTTTCTTGAGAATAGGGGAAATAATAGCATGATTGACGGCCGAGGCGAAGATACCAGTGGAGAGAGAGAAGCTAAAAAGGTGAGCAAGTTGATGACAGGCATTGGGAGAGAGGAAGGTGAGGAAATTAGAGGGGACAGGGTCAAGAGGACAGGTTGTAGAAGAAGAGGAGGAAAGAAGAGTGAGACTCTCAGACACAAAAAGCATGGGGTCCCCCACTAATCATCATTAACCCTTGTGCTGGTAGGCACAAAATCTGGGGGGGACAAATGTTGGGTCCCCCCTGATTTTACTCTAGCCAGCACTAGGCAAGCCAACTGGAGCTGTTGCCACTATAGCAGGGGAACCCTGCTGACCAGCCTGAGGCTTGTTTGTCATTATGACAACGGGACCCCACACTCCGGGTTCCCCTGCTATAGTGCCAACAGCCCTGGCTGGCTTGCCTAGTGTTGGTTAGAAAAAAAACTACGGGACCTCACGCTTTTTCCCCACGATTTTGCTCCTACCAGCACTTACCTAGCGATTGGAGAGGGGGAAACCCATTTCTTTATTTTAATTCTGTCTTTTACAAGTGTAAACTGTCTGTGGACACCTGGCGGCTGTAATGCAGCGGAACCAGCAGACCGCTTCAGGAGCTGACAGGTACGAACATATCCTGCTGCGTCCTATGTAGTAGAGTCAGGAGGTGTGTCTAAATGAACCCATAGTCAACTAGGAACGTATCTTGAGATCCATTCCTTGTTGACTACAGGTGTTAGCAGAGCCTTTTTGCGGGCAGTTAGGCAGATACGTGCCTTAATGACTTAGGCCCTTTATCCCTTTGATCACAGATCAGCAATATTTAATTTGAATATTTTCCACTTCTAGAGCTGTTCTCATTTCCAGAAATAAAAAAGGCTTCAAATACAAAAATTGATGGTGATGACATCACCCTGACATGTGACACAACTCGCGCTCCTCTCAGAGACACCAGAGGACTTCAGTTTGCTTTCTACCGAAATGGGCGGAATGTTCAGGAATTCAATTTATCTGATACATACAGAGTTCCGTCAGCTCAGCTGGAGGATTCTGGCAATTATACCTGTGACGTGAGAACTTCCACTGGCAGTGTGAGGAAGATGAGTGATGTCTTGTCTATACCGTATGTTGTAATAGAAGGTGAGTTTCCAAAACTTGACCCGGCTATAGAGAAGATGTACAGAGATAACAGAGTGTTATACTGTATTCAGAGGGACATTAACTTATTTTTGAAAAACACAATAGGTATTGTTTAAAGTGTAACACGTCACAGTGATCCTTTTCCATCCTTGTACATGGGGTTTTCTAAAGCCACTGACAACTTTAATAGACAAATATATATATATATATATATATATATATATATATATATATATATATATATATATATATATATATATATATGAAACTACTGGCAATAAAATCAAACAATAATTAAATGATTAAATTTTATATATACTTAGCTTCGATAGTATAAATAGTGTCCACAGTTCAGGAAGCCCCGTTGTTATTTCGACAATTGAGTTCCTTAGGGAGAAGTTGTCTGGACATCGCCAATTCAATCTCTGGTCCAGTGTGAGGCTGTTTTGTTCTTGTAAAATTCATTCTTACATATAAATTATCTTGTCAGTGGCTCCCTGGCCAGTGACCATATAAGGTCATATACAAATGTATATATATGATTAAGGCGCTACGGAATTTACTGGCGTTATATAAATAACTGTTGATGATGATGATATGATTCGCTTAGCACGGTATACAAGTCATGGTTGCATCATTCAAACAGAAACAATAGCTTATAGTATACAGGGCATTGAAGGTATCTAGCCACATAAAAAGCACATTTCTGTTTAACCCTTACACCCTCCCAAGCTTCCAAGCACTTGAATCACATGCTGAGATGTTCTCCCCCGATGTCCCAGAAGGGGTGTTCTGCGTTCACCGCTTGGTGAGAGAGCGTCTCTGGTATCAGATCCATGACATTATTGGAATATAAACTCTTTATCATTGCTGAAGAGCGATTTGAGTTAACCTTAAGCATATATCTGTTTGATAAGCCATCAGCGACACTTCACGTAATCATTATGAGATCCTCTGTTCTGGACTGCGCAAGACATATATGTTACACTGGATCATGTACCATATAGCAATATATATTACATGATTATCCCAAGAAGATCACAGAGAATGGTTTATTCTGCTAGTCTTAGAGGTATATTTAATATGCTATTAAATGTAGAATACTATTTATATGACCTTGTAAAACGAAGTTTTACAGCCTGGGAGCCCCCTCCCCACAGGTCAGGTAAGTAGAATGCAGCGGAAAATATGTTACTTGAGAGGGATTCGGGAAATGAATGTTTTGCCCTAAAATGTGTTCATCTATTTTCCCTGAGTACACTGATAGCAAATATGTTACTTTTACTCAAAGTCGTAGAAGTTATAAGAACATAAACATGTTTTATCTTGTTTATTTTACCTATTACTTTGAACTTTTTCACGTTTATTTTCACCAGGACAAACCTTAAGGAAACATCTCACATCTTAATAGATCCCCTCTATTTTTATTACTAAAAAAATACTAATTTACTAATGCAAATTGGATCTATTAGTATGTACATTAGCAGTTACTATGCAATCAGCCCAGATGTCCATGTTTGGGATTAGATTCAGCTTTCCCAAACTAGAACCTAGAAATGTCGACCTGGAGGAAATATGGGTGTAGGAATCAAACAAAACAGTTCCTGGCCCCATTGAGGCACCTGATGGCTGGCTTTGATAGCCACGGTCAGGTTATGAAGGAATAATAATGTCTTCTCTCTTTCAAACTGCAGTCTACATCATAGTTGGTCAAGATGTCTATCTGCATGAAATATTTACCATTATTATCTTCTTGTCTTTATTTGTATTTTTCCACACTTAACATTTCTCAATATTTCTCTCCTCAGATTACACGGTACAGAATATAATAAGACTGGCGTTGTCCGGGTGTATATTAGCTATTGCCGCATGTTTCATCTTCTACCACAACAAATCCCAACATGAAGCCTCAAGTGCCAGTTGGTGATAGTTACTGTGCATCTCTCGTGATATATTGTGTATCCATATTTGATGTTTCATAACAAGCTTTTCCTAAAGATGTGTTGTCACCAAGAGAACTTGCTGGTTTTAAATAAATGGAAAAGAAGAAATGACTACAATCAATGAAAACAACAAAACTTTCAGTGGTTCTCTGTAGACATAAACTTGGCTGATGTACCATCTGGACTCCGCTATGTTGAGATACATTTAAGTGTGATAATTAAATCCCATCTGTATCACACATTAAAGATGGATACAGTTGTATCTCAATATTTTGCACAGTACCAATCATCTCAGACGGTAGACTCAACAATATCAGTACTGTATGAGATTAGCCCTCATTCTAGTTTATCGGCTCGGTTTAACAAACTCAAACTTTTGGTTAAACCAAAATATCAAAATCTAATTTTGGGTTCGACCAGCATGCAATGTATTTTTTTTTATAAACGATCGACATTCGTATCCATGTCTCCGCTTAAATTGCTACACTTTAAAAGTATGTTTAGTGTTTTTTTTAGTCAAACAGCGACCATTACTGTGATTGAATTTGCCATTTACATGGGAAAACGATAAATCTATTAAATCTATTATACAATGGGACAATTTAGACTCCAACAAGTTCAAACATATCTCAAATTTGTTTAGTCTGTCTAAAGTTGTTAAATTTATTGTAAATTCGGAAACTTTAGAATTGGCTCAATGAAGCAGTTCGAGAACCACTTTGCAAATAATTTTGAGCATTTCAACCCTGTATATGTTTTGGTGTGTAGTCAAACTACCCATAAGTATAGAATCACTGTTTGAAAAATGCCACACAGTATAGAACTGCGAATGGCAAATTGCAACATTGGGTGTGAAAGTATAAATTGTAGCAATAGCTATATCTTTCTCACAGGGCAGACCATTACAGAGTGAGAGAGAGGGAGAGACACATAGAAAGAAAGAGTGAGAGAGAGAGGAAGAGAAAGAGAGGGGGGAGAGAGAGAGAGACAGTTAGTGAGAGGGGGAGAGAGATAGAGGGGGAGAGAGGTAGAGAGAAAGAGATAGTGAGGGAGAGGGGGAGAGAGAGGGGGGAGAGAGAGAGAGAGAGAGATAGTGAAAGAGAGAGAGGGGGAGAGAGTGGGAGATAGTGAGAGACAGAGAGGGGGAGAGAGCAATAGTGAGAGAGAGAGAAAAAAAGAGAGAGAGAGGGGTGTAGAGAGATAGAGAGAGGGGGAGAAAGAAATAGTGAGAGGGGGAGAGAGAGGGAGAGAGAGAAATAGTGAAAGAGAGAGAGGGGGGAGAGAACGATAGTGAGAGAGAGAGATTGAGGTGGGGGAGAGAGAAAGAGATAGTGAGAGAGACAGAGGGAGCGAGAGAGAGATGGTGAGAGAGATAGAGAGATAGTGAGAGAGAGGGGGGAGAGAGAAAGAGATAGGGAGGGAGAGAGAGAGAGAGAGAAAGAGACATGACATTCATCATACATATATTGTACTTTATGGCATTGTCATTATTATAATATCTTTCTAGTGTATGTTGTTACAATAAGAGAGTTAAAAGTGTTACCCAAAGAAGTAATTGCTGGTAACAGCTCATGCACTGAAAGGTTGAGCAGACAGAGCAGAGAATAGAGAGGATACTTTAACGATGGATATAATAATAAATGGAGAGAGACTCTATATTCTCTGCTCTGTCTGTTCTACTTTCCAGTGCATGAGGTCTTTACCAGCAATTACTTCTTCGGGTACAATCTATGGCAGAGAAAAAGATTCATGATAGATCTGTTTGGTGATGTTTGTGAGAGAGAAGTTAGAATTATACCACTAAGAGGAACTTGGGCTGAGAGAAAGAGTCTTAAAGGAAACAGCAAGTAACATTCTACAGAATAACTTGTGTATCATACAAAGCAGGATATTCAAAATAGAGGGAGATTAACTGAATTTTCCTGAGTCTATAGAGACTGATATTTAAAGGAAAAATCTAAGGAAATATTTGTTGACAGTTTCTATAGATATTAGATAGATACATAGAAGACAGATGTAATATGATATGGATATGATACATTCCCCAACCTCACTTACTGTTTTTATCACCAACAAATCAGTTTAGCCTGTCATTTTATTACAGGAATAGTTGAATTGTTTAATCATTTTCAAAATAAGATTACTGTAATATTGTTTAATCAACTGGATAATGAAAAAGAATTGCGATTGTTACACAGTAAGTTAATTCATGATCTAGAATAGTCCAGTTAAGAAATGATAAAGATCTAGTAATTGGAGAAGTAAATTCTATAGAACGTATTACAAGAGGATCTCTCCAAGATATCCCAACACAAAACTGTGAAAAATTATTCAAAATAGAAAAGTAAAAAAAAACAACAATTTACTCGAATAAAATATCTTGAGTTATAAAATTAAATAAATGATAATTAAATTATGCTACTCATCAAATTCTAGTTTAAAGTTCTTGATTGTCAATGTGACTCATTTATTCATATTATTTATTCTTCAACTGTTCAAAAAATTTAAATGAGAAACTATCCAAAGGAAAAAGTTAGTTATTAATTAAAATGAAACTGTTTAAATTATTACATTTGTTATATTAAATATACTCTGGTCTAAAGTACACTGGGTGGATATTTTTGCTCCTTATTCTTACAGGAATTGAACGTATAAATCTATTAATCTGCTATATTCAAAACTCTTTTTTAAATTTTTACAAAGATTCCCCTTTATATTTTGCGCAATTGGAAAAATGTTACTTTGCTGATCTGGCAAAGACTCTCTTTAGTTTTCACATATGGTTCTTTTGCAGATAATTATATAGTTACATAACAAATTATAGAGCTGAATTTTATGCCGCAATTTTTCTGCATCAGTATGACAGGTGCCTGGCATCATTATTATAGGATTAGAGTGACCCAATCCACTATATTGAAGTCACCTTGATCCTTATCAGTGAAAGGTCACTCCACACACATAGAGACTGCAAAAATAAGAAGTAAAAAATTAAATATATTTGTGGCTGGTAACCTGAAATGCATTAAATAGCCCATAAATTGTACCCCAAAAATCATTAATAAAAAAACCTGTAAATGAGTATTGTAAACAATAATTAATTCATGCAGATTGCACCATAATTATTTGGAAATAAAAACATATTATATTTTTCCCATTCGGTTAGCACTATTAAAATTATTAATATGGGTGTGTTTTCATACAATACAAGTGATTTCAGATATGGTGACAAGATATTGCCCTGTGTATTGCACTGTATATGGAAGATAAATGATCAGCTGGTAATGAAAAATATAAGAATATAATTCAAATGAAACAAAATGGTCAGGATAGAACATTTACTTGGATAATGATCAAATTTAAAGTGTGTGCATAATCTTCTAGTAAAGTTCCCAACTTTATATTTTGTATTGAAGCATAATTACTTTAAAGTTTTCAATTACTTTAAACGTTTTAGCTATTGTATTTTTAAACCTATGGCACGGCAATGGGCACAATATTTGACTCAAGTTTTGTACATCTATATATGGATTTTTGTAAAAACAAATTAATTTATTTTCTGATAATCTATGTAAACCATATCTTGACAACATCATTATTGTATGGAAAGGGAACCTGGAGACTTACTGTTAATCAATACAACCTCAAGTTTCTGCACAATATTGTTAAGTTAATTTATGGGATTAGTGTTAATGAATGCAAACTCAATTTCTGTACAATATGTACAAATTCTGTACAATGCATTATGCAGCTGGTCATCGTAAGAAATGGAAAACAAATATCCCATACTCCCATTTTTGCTGTAAAAAGGCTCCTAGACTTCTGAAAAATCAGGACCGGTCCAGTTGTTAAAAATAGGCACATTTAGGATCTATGGTACAGATAAGAACTTTTTCTTCTTAATGTTCTGTGAGTGTATTGTATATTATTAACATATTAAAAGGATTAAATCAGATAAGCCTGCTATTGTTTTTTATTTGGCATGCAGATATTATTATCAGTGGGTGTTGCACTTATATTGGAAATACTGCTGTATTTATGGTTCTCTTTTTTCCAATACACAGGCTATAGTTCACCAAAACCTGTGGATAGGACCTACTGATATTCCTGACTTCTTCATAGATTTGGTATGCATATAATTGAGCTCTTTTATTATATATTGGGCGCCGTACACCGAACTACTACACTATCAGGTGCCGTTTTCTTTTTTATTTCAAACTACAGCTTTATCTTCTTTACCTGTCTTATCATCAGGAAAAGCAAAATGAAGCGTTTACCTGTTGAGGATTTTTGGTTATTTCAATAAAATCTAATAATGCATGCATTGTTGGTTATCAAAACAAATGTTATAAATCAGGCCTGTCCAACCTGCGGCCCTCCAGGTGTTGCAAAACTACAAGCCCCAGCATGCTTTGCCAGTAGACAACCTGTTGATAGTTGGAAGGGCATGCTGGGACTTGTAGTTTCACAACATCTGGAGGGCCGCAGGTTGGACAGGCCTGTTATAAATGTTCATGTGCTTCTGAGTTGAGTTTAAGAGTATCCTGGTGCATATGGTACTGGTGCAGAGTCGGGTGATTCTTTAGATACCTCCAAGCCCATTTTTAGCTTTTCTAAAGCTTACTTTTTGTATACCTATGCGTCCAACACAGCAAGAGCCCTTATAAAGATAAATGAGAATATATAAATAAACTGTTCTGATGCTACCAATATGGAACTTCAATACATATTTTTTTCATACTAAACATGACTTTGTATTTCATATTTTTTCCGCTAAACAAGGGGGGACAGCAATGGGAGCTACCTGTGCCCCAACATATGCTAATGTATATTTAGGATGGTCAGAACCCTAATTTTCTGCTATTTTTAACCATGTCATTGCATAGCATCAATATATAGATGATTTACTGATTATATAGGCAGGAAGTTGTAAACTGTTACAACTGATCACCACCCTCAATAGCAATTCAGCTATGTGTTGAGACTTTTTAGACAATCATTGTAAATGTACCTGTGGGACTGACAGGGAGAACTATTGCTAGATCATGTATACGAATAGAAACTGATAGAAAGAGTTTTTGTTAGATCATGTATGGGGTTTATTGGGAGAACCTTAGATATTCTCACACATGATGTAACAGAGAGCTTTATTTATTAGATGATTTGAGGGGTTTATTAGGAGAACGATTTTTAGATCTTCCAAGCGGCTCATTATGAGAGACATTGATGAATCATATGTTAAATAATAGGCTCATTGTTATAGTTTACTGGCTTTTATTTCTGCTCAGGGTGTTCATACACGTAAGTCAGGTTGTCTGTTATATCTACATAGTTGTAACATCAGTTATTTAACCTCTGATCACAAAGACATTAAAAGTTTGGTGTTGTTGCCTGTCAAACTTGCCTGCCAAACAAGAAGTCAGTACAGCCAAGGCATTTCCAAACCTAGTCTTCCAGCTACCTGTCTTGACCTTGACCATTTCTCGGACAACGCTTGATAATAACTAGTTAGATTTGGCAATGACCTGCAGGAAATCTGTTCTGCCCCATCTGTATTCTAGACCTCCTGAAACCAAGAACAACCCACCATCCAGGCCCTCAGTAGAATCCATCACTGTGCTGGAGCTTTTTGGAAGAGTGGTTCACAAAAATGTGCAAGTCCTGTTGGGAGAGTTACTGTTCAATTATGTTTGAGAGCTGTTTGGAGAATCATTGTTATATTTATGCGTCTATAGCCGATTGCCTTTTTACTTTGAATTGTGGCTTTTTACTTACTATATTTAGTGCTAGAGATGGTTCACACCTTGTTGTATTTATGCTATTTTTGAAATTCACAAAAAACTACTCTATGTGCCTTCTTCAAACACAGGAAGCGAGCACAGCCTCGTCTTCTATATTAAGAAAGATAATTGTTCAGTATGAACAAGACACAGCACCATGTCACTCCTGGTTCTTTTCATATTAATGGGTAAGTAGACAGATTTTTAAATAATACACGTTTAATTGGTGTTATCTGAAAGTTATCTACCAATATTTGCTATACAGTTGGGGAATGTAAGCATGATTGGGATTATTATTATTATTATTATTATTATTATTATTTTTATTTATAGGGGCGCCACTAGCTATCCGTAGCGCCGTACAGGGACAGACAGAAACACGATACATCGGGAGACAGGTACAGTTAACAAAAAGCACAGTAACTCTGAAGCTCAATGTACAGCTAGATGAGAGGTGAGAGCCCCCAGCGGGGTAGAGAGGGGGGTAGAAGGGCAGGAGGACCTCGTGGAAGAGACAAGGAGCTGAAGAGCAGAGTTAAGGTGGTGGAGAACAGAAGGAGAGGCCTTGCTTGAAGGAGCGTACAATCTAAGGGGAGGGTAGGATGGACAGAGACGCAATGGTAGGAGGAGGGAATGGGGAGAACAGAGGCAGAGACGGAGAGGGGGGAAGAGGAGAATGAAAAGGAGGGAGGTAAGAGGGGGACAGGAGGGAGGGCATTCACATGAAGCTTCTAACTCTGGAAAAAGCTACTGATCAAATTATTATTATTATTATTATTTACTTATAAGGCACCCAGAGATATCCTCTGCACCATACAGATTAAGAACAGTAGCCCATACAGGTCTTTTAGGAATAAAATGGGCAGATGATGTGGTTCTTTTCTGCCATCAAATTTCAAATAATATGATTTTATTTTACAACAATATACTAATTCAATAAATAACTCATTTATTAAATCTGCATATTGTTAATAGAGTATATTAACAGTATAGTATATAGTTAGTATATAGTATATTTACTACTACTCATTTGAGTAGTAGTTTGCTAATATAGTAATATTTTACACAATAAATAACATGAAATACTTGATCAGAGGAGTCTGAAAGGATCTGAGGACATTTCAATCTGATTGAAATGTCCCTTAGATTGTACGCTCCTTTGAGCAGGGTATTCTCTCCTCCTGTCTTCACCACTGTTAACTCTGCTCTCCAGCTACTTAGCCCTCCTCCTTGAGGACCCTCTTTCCCGCGTCCCCTCTCGCTCCCTCCTCTCCCCTTGGGGGTCTCCCTGTCATCCGTGCTTTCCCTCTTGGACTCCGTCGTTGGCAGACCTTCCCCTCTCCCCTCCTCCGCCCCTCTAGCTGTGCTTTGAGCTCACTGAGTTACTGTGATTATTGTTTACTGTACTGTGCTGTCTCACCTCGTATTGTAATTTCGTTTGTCCCTGTACGGCGCTACGGACACCTAGTGGCGCCCTATAAATAAAAATTAATAATAAAAAATGAATAATAATTGATGCCAAAATGAATCTCAATAATTTACAATGGGAATTAAAAATGAAGTTTTTTATTGGTTGTGATATTATTAATATCAACATTTCCCACATATATTAAAATGGAAACAATAAAATTGAATGTGAAACATAATAATGAAGAAAAATAAACATTGAAAACACTGAAAACATTCAGCATCCTTTTATCTTATTTTTAAATAGTGCATTTTGTTTTTCAGTATTGAGCAATGGAGAATTAGGTGAGTATCTACACTGTGTATGTTTGCATATATGTATGTATTTTGGCCATTGTTCTATAGTGAACTGATACACTGTATTACCTGCTTTGTGTCAGTAAGTTTAATTTGAAAGTTATGTAAGTTTTGATCTAACTAGGGACAATGTCACAGTATCTTGATCTGTACGTCGGATTCAATTCTCAGTATATATTTTCCTTCATATGTGTGAGAAACTACATACAATAATGCTACTTCTCTTGTTCTGATAACTTGTGTAATGTACAGCTTCTGTAAGTACATTTATATAGTTTTTGCTGTAGAACATTGTATATAGAGATAAACAGATGGAACATGATTTTATAGATCAAGGACTCATTTCTGTGACCCAATAAGCTCGGGGAACGTGCTGGATCACGTCACAACAAGCCTGACCCCCTCTATTTTATTTTAATGGTAGCAAAACGGCGTTCGGTACAAATGAACATCACAAGGTCAGATTCACGTGATTAGGTCAGTTCCATTTTGACGAATCAATCAAAAATTTGTTTTTTTAAAAATGAATCAATAAGAGGAATTAAATGACATTTTATTCAAAAATATCATTTTAAATTGTAATTATGAATTACAAGTTTTTCAGCATTTACTTCATTAAATTAAATTCAGGGAAAGTCAATCTGCTGATTAAGTAAGTTTATTATCCTCATTTAGTCAGCTTATGTCACGTGGTTTATTTTTATAATGTATTTCCTTCCAATTATTTTGTTAATAGCTGCCCGTTAAGTGTATTATTTTTGCTGAAATCTATGTAACTGTCAGGTTAGGTGGAAAATAATATTAAAATAGCAATAATTATTTAATTAGTTGGTAGCTTTGAAAACAATATTGGGGTAAAATGTTTTAAGTTCGGATCCACAGGTTAAGAACCCCGGCTGTTTATTGTGAAACTTATTTACCTACAGTTTGAAATAACCATATATTTCAATGTTCAGTGATAATAGGTGAATGAGTTTCAACCATCTAAAACTATTAATTCATTTGGATCATTAAACCTAGTTCCAATTTTATAAAATGAATCCCACAAATAAATAAAGTTGTCGTTTACTCGCTTTCTATACCACTTCCCATGTGATGCCCCAGTGGTGTCCCCCCAGCCAATAGCCCTACAGTTGCATTATTGCTGCCACTGGTCGCAGGGGGAGGAGCTGAGCGCTCCCAGAGCTGGAGGACAGTGGTCATACATAGTATTTTCTGCTATGATATGTGGGAACTGATTGGATTGGCAGCAGCTCCTGTCCAATCACACATCAAACAGCTCTAGCCATTGTTATACACGGGCAATTTTTTGTTAATATTTTCTGAATATAAGAATTAAATCTGTAAATAAATTTTAACCATGTTTGGTAAACATATGTCGGATATTATACTCCTGGAATGTCTCTCTATATTGTACAACATCTAAAGTACATCAACAATAATAAATAGGTAATGATAAATCTGTAAATGCTAAAATAAAATTAAAAAATAAATAAAAATAATAAAAAAATAGTAAATGAACAAATAATTAAATCAAAAACAATATATCTAGATGTGATAAAATGAAAAATAATGAGTAAAAATGAATATCAATAAAAGAAATATATAATGATATTAAACTTAAACAAAATTGATACTGTGACTATGGTGTTTTTTTTAATTATCTCAAACATGTGTCACCATTGGTATTTGGCGTTCCCAGTGGGTTATTATATTTCACCACTTTTAAATACTTTAAGTATATTGAAGTGTCTGGAGTGAACAGCTAATTTAATTTTGTTTTGAAGTGTCAAATCAATGTTGTTTGAGGTGGAACTCTGAATTTTGGCACAAATTCCGTTTTCACACCATGTAAACATTTACATAGACTTCCCCCTAGTATGATAAAAACAAAATCTGCACCAACAGTAACTAATATAGTTACCAACCTTTCAAAATAGCAAAGAATTAGAACACATTATAAGAATTATAACATTTACTAAATCATTTATTTTACTGATAACAGTATTTTTGTATCATGGAAAAGAATTAAAAAGTGTATGTTTTGAAGTATGATTGATATGAAAGCATCAATATTGGGACATTTTGATGTCAGAGCAATTTGGATACAGTCTTCAGTGTCTAATCGATTTCTCTGCTTTGTTTTTATGTTCGTTAGAGTGGATAATCCATGTTGGCAAAGGTAGGTTGTTGCAAAAGGCAGCAACTTTTTGACTGCCTCCTCATGTGCAATTTTGATGCCTTTGCAGCTGTTGATATCCAAAATATGACAGATTTGCTTTGTTTTCAAATGCAATACGTGCTTCATTGTTGCATCGAAGCTAAAGAAGTGCCTCTGCCAACCCTTGAGGCTCTTCTGGTACAACAGCAACTTCACATTTAAATGGGTCTACAATCCAACTGTCAGCATGTGAATCAGCAGCATTACCCCCAGGAATTTCATTTTTACCTGTAATGCTTTGAAGAGATTAAAAGGTGGGGGCTTCAAATCTGTCTTAAAGCCCAATTTAGTCTTTGCTCTCTCTATTCAGGGACCAAAAGCCAGTCAGAAGTGATATTGCTGTAAAGTCTAGTGGTGGGATCAAAAATAGCAACAAAAATTCTATATGTGGGACATAATAAATATACGTCCAGTGAAAGAATAAGAATAAAGGTGAAAAATATAATTTTGGAGGCTAAAAAGTCAAATCACCAGTGATCAGAATAGAGACCGCTCCTTATGATATTAAGCAGATTGTCTTATCGGACATTAACTCATTTACAATGGGGAACATTCCGGGTCATCTCTTTGGGTAAATCCCACTATGGTTCAATAAAAGAGGAAGATGGTAGATAAGTATAGATTCATCCCACTTCCCTGCAGAAACAATATGAGTAGAACCTTATGCAGGGTAGAAGAAGTTCATATTGAGAGTGGATTGTTACACCCAGGACAATAAGAGTCCAGCAATCTTGTTTTTCCTCATTTTTACCACCTGACACTACTCATAGTAGTCTGTAAGCCGATCTGAGTAAGGTAGAGAATAATAATTAAGGTATAATATGGTGTTAAGAGAGCGGCCAAGAGAGTAAAACATGACACTGCTTTGGGAGGTATAACATGGCCACCCAGCTCTGCTACATGTCATTGTTCTCTGTACTGGTATATTAGGGCACCCTCTGCTGGCACAGTATGTGTACTGCAGGTATAATATGGGCACATTCTGCTGTCATTATCATGGGCAGTGTTGGTCTAATAATGCCTGCAATCATATCGTACTATTTGTTTGTCTATAACTTATACATTGTATGTCCTTCTTTCTAGAGCAGCATTTTTTCACATTTTAACAATTTTCTCTTCTAGAGCTGTCATCACATCCTGAATTAAGAATGATTCCAGGCACAATACATGAAGGTGATGACATGACCCTGAAATGTGACAGAACTCGCACTCCTCTCAGAGACACCAGAGGACTACAGTTTTCTTTCTACAGAAATAGGTGGAAAGTGCAGGGATTCCGTGTATCTGATACATACAGAGTTCCGTCAGCTCAGCTGGAGGATTCTGGGAATTATTACTGTGTAGTGAGAACTCCCACCAACAGTGAGAAGAAGAGGAGCAACGTGTTATCTATTCTGATAAAAGGTGAGTGTGAAACACTGAGATGATTTGTCTGTATAGCTTCCATCATTGCAAATGGCAAAATCAGGACACAATTTGACACCACCATCCATCCATCCATCCATCCACACCTACATATTGTCAAAGTCGTATAATTGGATGAACGAAAGTATATTGGTTAATATTGTTTCATTGTGTGATTGCATCCAGTATGCCACGCTACACGTGGCATAACGCAATCGTACGGTAAAATACGCACGCACACACTCGCACTACAACATTTAGTTATTTATATAATTCATATTGATTCCATTCTACAGTGATTTATGAGCAGATAGTATTTAGTTTATTATCAGTTTATATATTATGATTATATGTACACCTCAGTGTTATTTAAGGTTCAGGTTATAGGTAATGTGTCATGTCTGATATCTTTCTAATCCCCTATTCATCAACAGCTGTCCGATTCCATCGCCGAAGAGATCGCATATTGCATACTCTAGTTATTGATGTTAGGCAATATCTTGTCAGATTGATATCAGACTGTAAAATCTAATGGACTAATTGTAACTGGAGCACATCCCCTAGAGAGATGACCCCCACCTTTGGATTCCTTAGTCTGAATTAGCCTATGACCTGTTTACCCTGGACCCACCCGAAGTTTGGACCTATAGAAGCAAGCCACGTGTTTTCTATTGTTCACTCTGTAACACTGAATGTATATATAATCATAGGTGTGCTCCCAGTCTTCAGTCTACTCTGACCACAGTATTCTAAACAGATATACTGTTCACTGAGACCCGTGGAAGCGCATGCAAAGCGAGCGCGGTATGTATGTATCTTTTGGTATTGGCTGTACTGTATTATAATATAATCATGCATTGAACTGTTAAACTTTGCATCTGCTAAAATAAATCACTTTGTGCATTAGAAACACAATACAATCGCTTGGGCAATGCTTATTTGGAAACAATAAAATTACTTTAATAATATACACAAGGCCATGGCACCTTCTACCCCTTACCACAAATAAGGATTATCCAGTCGTAAAACATGGACAATTAGAGAAGTATGTGTCTAATTTCTAACAAATGGCTAATATGGAACATATACTGTATATTTATTATATATCCTTGGTCTCTGCCCATTAGTGTGACATATAATATGGTGTTATTAGGATGTGCAGATGCTTCATTACCTACAACCTCTTTATACTCTCAATTTTATGGACCTGTCCAGATTTACTGTCTCTGAAAGTACCGGGGAGATTTGTACAGTTAATGGGGAATCTAGAAAACGTGAGAATAAACAATTTATTCTAACTCTCGTGGGCAAATAGAGTCAATAGATTTTCTTATTTGCCTGAAATGAAGAGAATCTCTTTCACTTTCGCTAATTCTCGAATTACTTTTAATTTGCCAAATATTTACAGCATCCATACAAGAGTCAGTGCTTTTGCATTGCCAAGAAACATGAACGAAAATGGCATTCAAAGATTCACTTCTTCATACTATTTTGCCCCAGTGTTATTTCCCCATAGTATCTATAGGGTAGCCGTGAAAAGGACTTTTCAATTAATTCTGCATGACAATTTCACTCCTTTGCAATTAATTATTATTGCCTGAATCTGCCTGTCACACCTTGGGTGGTGTAGACTCAGGCACAGTGGAATTCAAGCACAAATTTACTTGAATCATCATCATCATTTATTTATTTATCCTGCTAGTATCTGTAAATAATGTATATTTTTGAAGATTCCATCAAAAACCATTTGGTTCCCGGATTTACCCCAGTCCCAGCTGTTTACCTAAATTCTACATAAGAGGCTAATTTAAGAAAGGGTGATAAGTCCCATTGCCTTAAATAATTTCATAATTTCAGCTTACAGGAAAAGTTTATGTATAACTTGTATATTTTATCTTCTTGATCCCAGACAACCAACCAATATTTTCCTCTTCTAGAGCTGTTCTTACACCCAAAAATAAAAATGATTTGGAATACAACAACTGAAGGTGATGACATGACCCTGACATGTGACACAACTCTTGCTCCTCTCAGAGACACCACAAATCTCCAATTTTCTTTCTACAGAGATGGGCGGAATGTTCAGGAATTCAGTGTATCTGATACATACAGAGTTCCGTCAGCTCAGCTGGAGGATTCTGGGAATTATACCTGTGATGTGAGAACTCCCACCGGCAGTGTGTGGAAGAGGAGTGATGTGTTATCTATTCTAATAAAAGGTGAGTGTGAAACACAGAGATGATTTGTCTGTATAGCTTCCATCATTGCTTCCATCAAAATCAGGACACAATTTGACAGCACCACCATCTATCCATTCACACCTATATTTACATAAGGCCATGACAGCAAATCTGTCTGCCCCTCCTTCCAAATACCACAAATAAGGATTGTCCTGTCGTAATCTGGACTCTTAGCGAATTGTGTGTCTAAGTTCTAACAGTTGGCTAAACATGGAAAATATATATTTATTATATATCCTTGCACCCTACCCATTATTGTGACATATATTGTGGTGTTATTGTGTTGTGCACATGCTTCCTTAACTATACTCCCTGTAGTCCCAATTTTATGGAGCTGTCCAGATTTACTGTCTCTGACAGAGTTTTGGAAAGTTGATGCGGAATCTAGAAAATGTGGGAATTTTTGGATGACTTTAGACAGATCTAGGACCTGACTTGGGTGAGTCTGGGTGGGGGTTGTTTTGGCCCAAATTTACACTTTTAAACATTGTCAGGTACAGTTATGGGAATCTGCTCCTGCCATATATAGGTTTTGCCACAAACGGGTTAATCTTGTTTTGTTGGTGTCACACCCAGCTCTATACAATGCCAGGGTTGTCATTGGATCGCGTGCTCTGATTGGTTGTGTGTTTGATTGATAGCCTATTTATCCAACCCTGTACTATAGTGTTAGACAGGGGGTTGTCTCTAGACAAATCTATAGATAGTCATGTGAGCAGCTCTCAGAATTACTTCTATGGTGCAGACCTGACTAGCTGAGTGTAGATACACGACCCAACAGAAATTATATTGGCACCAATTTGCTCAAATTTGGCTCCAAAATTCCGCAGCACGGTGGCGTAGTGGTTAGCACTTCTGCCTCACAGCACTGGGGTCATGAGTTCAATTCCCGACCATGCCCTTATCTGTAAGGAGTTTGTATGTTCTCCCCGTGTTTGCGTTGGTTTCCTCCGGGTGCTCCGGTTTCCTCCCATACTCCAAAAACATACTGGTAGGTTAATTGGCTGCTAACAAATTTACCCTAGTCTGTGTCTGTCTGTCTGTGTGTGTGTGTTAGGGAATTTATACTGTAAGCCCCAATGGGGCAGGGACTGGTGTGAGTGATTCTCTGAACAGCGCTGCGGAATTAGTGGCGCTATATAAATAAATGGTGATGATGATGATGATGATGATGTCGACCATTGCACTTGTTTCCCCCAAAACCGCAATTTGAATCTAGCAGCAGAGCCTTCTGTTACTGCAATGTACACACTCTCAATGGCAGTGGTACTAGGTGAAAAAATAAACAATTTATTGTGACTGTCTTGGGCAAATGGAGTCAATAGATTTTCTTATTTGGCTGAAAATAAGAGAATCTCTTTCACTTTCGCTAGTTCTCAAATTACTTTTAATTTGCCAAATATTTACAGCATCCGAACAAGAGTCGGTGCTTTTGCATTGCCAAGAAACATTTGCATTCAAAGATTCACTTCTTCATACTATGTTGCCCCGGTATTATTTCCCCATAATATCTATAGGGTAGCCATGAAAAGGACTTTTTAATTAATTCTGCATGACTTCCTTTGCAATTAATTATTATTGGCTGAATCTGCCTGCCACACTTTGGGTGGTGGAGATTTAGGGACAGTGGAATTCAAGCACAAATTTACTTGAATCGTCATCATCATTTATTTATTTATGCTGTTTAGATTAATTCTACATAAGAGGCTAATTTAACAAAGAGTGATAAGTCCCATTGCCAATGAAAATGTATGGTAGGGCTTTTTTGCTTGTATGTATGTGTATATATATATATATATATATATATATATATATATATATATATATATATATATATATATATACCCTGTCTATTAAGTAATGATAAACAGTCTCCTCTATGCAGAAGCAAACAGAAGCATCAAGTATAGCTGTGGTACTTTAAACTTTTTCTGTTAGTGCCATATCAAGATGTCCTTGTCTGAATGAATAAATAAACAGATACATAAATAATGGGTAGGCATGCTCTCCTTCCCAAATCTTCAATCTCCGCAGCGCTAAACCATCTGGGCTTATTACCAGTGTGACTGGATCACTTGTAAATAACTTATGGTATAAATTTATTTAAAGGAAATAGCACAGGGCGCTTGGTTATATAATTGCACATGCACTTATTTTTTATATTGTGTATATTTTGGTAAGGGAAATCTTTAATTTCTGAAACCAAGGTGAGAAAATTTGTTTTTTTCTGTTTTAAGCTTTCTAGAGGAAATGCGTTTTATCTGATGTATATATCTGATACAATAAGCCTTTCTTTTGAAAGCCTTTGTATATCTTGATTTAAGGAAATGTCTTGTTTGGGGTTTACAACTTTTCCTGGGGAATTCTTTTCTTTGGAGGAAATGTGTTCTCTGCTATGTTGGAAGAATTGACTCATGCTAATTTTGATGTGTGAGGGTTATAGGAAGATGTAATTAGACTTGCTCTCCACTGTAAGATGCAGGATATCACAGCAAGGTTTTAAGATATCACAGATAAGCGTAAATATTGTTAGCTTTGCAATGCATGTAAATCCATGTTTGTGTAAACACATTGCATGTTGATTCTAAAAATAGCCTGTGTCCAAATCAGTATAAAAAGCACTGTCTTGTACACTGAAATGTATCCCTCTGATGTTCCATCTGACCTGACCACTGATATCTTTAATTTAGGTATAACTTGTATGTTTTTATCTTGTTGATCCCAGATAACCAACCAATATTTTCCTCTTGTAGAGCTGTTCTTACACCCAAAAATAAAAATGATTTGGAATACAACAAGTGAAGGTGATAACATGACCCTGACCTGTGACACAATTCGCGCTTCTCTCAGAAGCACCACAAATCTCCAATTTGCTTTCTATAGAGATGGGCGGAATGTGCAGGAATTCAATTTCTCTGATACATACAGAGTTCCGTCAGTTCAGCTGGAGGATTCTGGGTATTATACCTGTGAAGTGAAAACTTCCACCGGTAGTGTGAGGAAGATGAGTGACGTCTTGTATATACCATATACTATAATACGAGGTGAGGGTCTAAAACTTGATTTGGATATAGAGAACATGTACAGAGATACCTGGGCTGTGTTCAGAGGGACATTCATTTATTTTAAAAAAGCACAATAGGTTATTTTTTGACCTGAGTTCAGGAGTGTGGAACGTTGGACAGTTCACATTTTCCATGCGTGTACATGGGGTTTTCTATGGCAAATGACACCTTTAACAGATAAATAGAAGACTAGGTTTGCTGATTCTTGACCCCTTCTCCCTTCCTGTTGGACATTGCACTCTTTCCTAAGAACCATCATCCTTATCTTGTATGGTTTACATCTGCTAACAAATGCTGGGATTGTATGGTGACCCCAACACACTCCTCTGGAACAGGCTCTGATTAATGGTAATCACTAGTAGCAGTGTCAGAGCTGCTGGGAATATCTCAGTAGTGTTCCATTGCTTCCATTAAAGGTAACATCATTGGCCATAAGCTCACACTTAGGGGGCGGTGTTTCTTCTTGTTAATAAATCCCCCTCCCCAGCACTTCAATCACATTTTCTGTGTGCTGTGATGCACTCCCCAACTGGCCCAGAAGAGGAGCAGCCGCTAGAGCTGAGTGCCATTACTTCACCGATTGGCGACTCCTCCAGTCCAAGGCCACCGGGGGGCTCTTCTCTCGGGTCTGATCCAATATATCCTTTTTAATTGTGGAAAAATTATTTGAGCCAGCATTAAGAATATGTCTATTGAATAAGCCATCAGCAGCATTTAACTTGCTCATTGTGAGATGCACTGGTCTGTACTGCACAGGACATATCTCTGACACTGCTATATGCACCATATATCAATATTTATTTCACGGTTATCACAAGAGGGTCACAAAAAATGATTTATATGTTAGTCTGAGCCATGGTGTTAGATAATATGTTTCTTGCAGGCTGATTGGGGCAAGTTTTTGTTTGGTTTGTTCCAAAACCAGGAAACCCCCCTTCATAGGCAAACCTAGGGGGGGGTTCCCTAGTGCCTGGAACCCCCCCTCCAAGCCTGGGGCATTATATAATTGAGGTGGTTGGACCCTGCTCCCGCTTCACACGGCTCTGCTTGAAAAGGGAGAGCTGCGTGCACCTAGCAGTAGTGCACGCAGCATTGCCCATGTATATTATGGGGATAGAAAGAGTTGAAGAGCAGCCAAGCTCTGTCCAATATTATAGCCACACCCCCATGCATGCTGGTCACGCCCACTGGTGGCGTGTTGTGGAAACCCCCCACTACAAATCCTGCGTTTGCCACTGCTCTTTAGAAATCCTGCATTTGCTCCTGGGCCATACCTTCTGCTCCCGAAACCTCAATGAACTCTTGAGGACTGTTGCATAGCTGAGATCAAACATTTAAACCAATACAATTTTGCAAGCACTTGTGTAACACCCCTTTCCTGCCAATCTAGGAAGGAACGGTGATAGCACTGAATATCTGTGGGGTCTCACCTCAGATCTTCAGCACAGTGCCTCCTCCTTCACCCGCTACACTGGGACGGGATGCAGAATACTAATCATTCCACCAGGAGTCGACTCAGTAATCCCCTTCTACCGGAACACAAAATCGCTGGCAATAATATATCACACACACAGAAATATAACAGTATTGCAGTATTGCAAATTTTATCTATTAGTATGTAAAACATTAGTTATTATTAGATGACAGCACAGATGTCCATGTCTGTGAGTAGATTCATCTGTCCCAAATAAGAAATGTCGACCAGGAGGAAATACGGATGGCAGGAATCAAACAAAACAGTCCCTGGCCCCATTGATGTGCCTGGTGGCTGGCATTGATAGCCACGGTCAGGATATGGAGGGCCTTGTAGGAGGAACGTAATAGTTTCTTCTCTCTGTCAAACTCCAGCATAAGGGGTCATGATTTCTATCTGCATGAAATATTTACCATTGTTCTCTTCTTGTCCTTATTTGTATTTTACCGCACTTAACATTTCTCAATATTCCTCTCCTCAGATTACACGGTGCAAAATATAATAAGACTGGCGCTGTCCGGGTGTATATTAGTCATTGCCGTAGGTCTCATCATCTACCACAACAAACCCCAACATGAAGCCTCAAGTGCCAGTTGGTGATAGTTAATGTGCATCTCTCGTGATATATTGTGTATCCATATTTGATGTTTCATAACAAACTTTTCCTGTGTTGTCACCAAGAGAACTAGCTGGACTCAAATAAATGCAAAAGAAAAAATTACTACAATCAATTAAAACAACCGAACTTTCAGTGGTTCTCTATAGACACGAACGTGGCTTATCTACCATCCGGACTCCACCATGTTGAGATACATTTAAATGTGATAATTAAATCTTATCTGTAGTTTATCTCTGTGTAATAAACGTTGTTCAGTGTGTCGAATAATCCACACTCACCTGAAATGTGTCTGATGGTAGCGTTTAATATGCCCGAAACATATCAACAAGTGGTTTGGTGTTTATTGTTACTAAGTTTTACTATTTAACCAGTTTACTTTTAATTCTAACATTTATTTTTTTGCAAAATGTGCAAAAATATCCTTGAAGCTAAGTACTGGGCACCATGGAAATATATACTTTCTAACAAATATAATAATCAACCGTTAACTGGTCAGAAATGTATATTAAATAATGTATCACACATTAAAGTAAAGATGACTATTCATCTTAGGCTATTATTATTATTATTAATTTTTATTTATAGGGCGCCACAAGGTGTCCGTAGCGCCGTACAGGGACAAACGAGTTACAGTACAAGGTGAGATAGCACAGTACAGTAACTCGGTAAGCTCAATGCACAGCTAGAGAGGGCGGGGGAGGGGGGATCCGCAACCAACGGAGCCCAAGAAGTAGGGCGTGGAAGACAGGGAGACCCCTAGAGGGGACGGGGGGTGGAGGGTCCTCGAGGAGGAGGGCTAAGTAGCTGGAGAGCAGAGTTAGGAGTGGTGGAAACAGGAGGAGAGATGGCCCTGCTCAGAGGAGCGTACAATCTAAGTGCTGATATAATTGACTATAAAGTCAATTATATCAGCACTGTAGGAAATGAACCCTCATCCTAGTTTACGGCTCATTTTAACAAATTCAAACTTTTGGTTGAACCAAAACATCAAAATTTGTTTTTGTTTTCCACCAGCATGCACTGTATTGTATGATTGATTGACATTCGTATTCAAAGCCTGTACTTGTAAAAACTATGAAATTTTTGGGTTGACCCATATTCCAGATGATTCACACATGACCATGCTTAAAAAGCTACATTTTATAGTATGTTTAGTGGGGTTTTTATTCAAACAGGGAACATTACTGTGTTTGGACTTTCCATTTACATGGGAAACGATAATACTACTATACAATGTGACAATTTATTCTCCAACAAGCTCAAATATCTCTGATTGTTTTGTATATCTAAAGTTGTAGAATTTATTGTAAATTTAGTATTGGTTCGATAACCACTTTGCAATAATTTTGAGCATTTCATCCCTATATTTTGCTGTGTATACAAACTACCCATAAGTATAGAATCACTGATTGAAAAATGCCACACAATAGAAAACAGCTAATGGTAAATTTTGATGTTAATGTGAAAGGATAAATTGTAGAAGTCTCTATATCTTTTGTGCAAAGCAGACCATTACAGAGAGGGAGAGAGGGAGATAGAGAAAGGGGCGGTGAGAGAGGGAGATAGAGAGAGAGGCGGAGAGAAAGAGAGAGAGAGAGAGAGAGAAAAAAAGAGAGAGAGAGAGGGGGGGGGAGTCAGAGAGATAGAGAGATTACATTTATCGTTCACATACTGTACTTTATGGTCCTTTTGTTTATTATGATATCTTTTTAGTGTATGTTGTTACAATGAGAGGATAAAGGTTTTACTTAAAGAAATAATTGCTGTTAAGACCTCATGCACTGGAAGGTTGAGCAGACAGAGCAGAAGTTGAGAGGATACTGTAGTGTGTGATACAAGAAGTACTGGAAAGAGACATAAGAGATAGGAGAGAGGACAGCAGCCTTACAAATTGGAGAGAGGCTGAATTGTAGCGCAAATATTCTATTTTAAGAAGAGTATTGGTCTCAGGAAGTGAGAACAACTAGAGAAGATCAGAGAAAACCAAACTTGATAGATCTGTTTGGTCACCACTTCACATCTTTCCTTAAAATTAGTGAGAAAGAGCTTTGAAATATATCACAAAGAGGAAGTTTGGCTGAAAAAAAGAGTGCATAGTGTTAGGAACTCCCAAGCCAGTACAGTGAAACTCGGGAACTACTCTAAAGGCCCGGTATTCGCTGGAGCCCCTAGTGGTGGGGACAGATTTGGCTGCGGACCGACTGAGGGTCGAGCAACGTGTACTGACTTAAAGGAGAACCCAGGAGTGAGTGGTAGGCAGGCCGAAGTGAGGAGGAGATCCAAGGTCAAAGGGACACTAGCATAGGTACGAAATCCAGGGACAGGCGAAAGGTCAGGTGCACAAGCGAAAGGAGCAAAATCCGGAGTCAGGGTCAGAAGCGAGGGTTCAAAGGTTCAGGAACAAGCAGAGGTCAAAACGGGTAGTCAATCAACGGTAATGGTAACCAAACAGGGAGCACAAGCAGGTAGCAGAACTGAGGACAGAACGCTATAACCGGCAGTGAGGCTCAGTCCTCACTGCCCTAAATACCCCTGCTAGCCAATCAGAGCCTAGCTCTGAAACAAGTCACAGCCCCTGCCTGATTAATTTCCAATAGGTTGCGCTAGACTGCGCATGTGCCCAGCTGTTTTATTGCGCCCAGAGCGCCTGGGTAATGCTCCCGGCGTCCAGCCGTTGCCTTGGCAACGGTCGGGCCGGATTTCCGGAAGTGACGTCCCGGTTGCCATAGCAACAGCTGGGACGTCAGAGGAAGCAGGAACTGAGCCGCGGCGGCTCGTGACACTAAGGGAAGCAGTGAGCAACATTATACAGAGTAAATTGTGTATCATACAAAACAGCATATACAGTTATATTCAAGATAGGAGTCTAAATGAATTTGAAGCAAATGTTGCTGACATTGATTATATATATATATATATATATAGATATATATATATATATATATATATGCACTATATGAACAAAAGTATTTTCACGCCTCAACATTACACCATATGTAACAACATTATATTCAAATACATATACTTTAATATGGAGTTGGGCCCCCTTTTGCAGTGATAGCAGCTTCCACTCTTCTTGGAAGGCTTTCCACAAGATGTTGGAGTGTTTCTGTGGGAATTTGTGCCCATTCATTCTGTAGAGCATTTATGAGGTCAGTCACTGATGTTGGAAGAGAAGGCCTGACTCACAATCTCCGTTCTAGTTTATCCCAAAGGTGTTCAATGGGGTTGAGGTCAGGGCTCTGTGTGGGCCAGTCAAGTTCTTCCACACCGAACTCATCAAACCATGTCTTTGTAGTCCTTGCTTTGTGTACTGGGGCACAGTCATGTTGGAATAGACAAGGGCCTTCCCCACACTGTTCCCTCAAAGTTGGAAGCATAGCATTGTCAAAAATGACTTGGCGTGCTGAAGCATTAAGATTGTCTTTCACTGGTAATAAGGGACCTAGCCCAAACCCTGAAAAACAGCCCCACACCATTATCCCTCTTCCACCAAACTTCACAGTTGGCCTAATGCAGTCAGGCAGTGAACGTTCTTTCGGCATCCGCCAAACCCCGACTCACCCAATTGACTGCCAAACAGAGAAGGGTGATTCGTCACTCCACAGCACACGTTTCCACTGCTCCACAGTCCAGTGTTGGTGTGCTTTACACCTCTCCATCCAACGCTTGGCATTGGTCTTGGTGATGTGAGGCTTTCATGCAGCTGCTTGGCCATGGAAAGCCATTCCGTTACGCTCTCGCCGCAAAGTTTTTGTACTTACATTAATGTCAGTGGAAGTTCGGAACTCTTCAGCTATGGAAGCGTTGGCGACTTTTACGCACTATGCACCTTAGCAGTCGTTGAAACCACTCTGTGGTTTTACGTGGTCTTCTGCTTCATGGCTGAGTTGTTGTTGTTCCTAAACACTTGCACTTTCTAGAATATCACTTACAGTTGACCGTGGAATATTTAGCAGCAATGAAATTTCACGAACCGTCTTATTGCAAAGGTGGCATCCTATCACACTACCACGCTTGAAGTCACTGAGGTCTTCAGAATGACCTGTTTTGTATCACTAATGTTGGGAAATGGAGACTGCATGGCTACTTGCTTATTTTTATACACCTCTGGCAATGGTCTAATTGAAACACCTCAATTCAATAATTATCAACAAATCAATGTAACCTGTTGATTTATCACAGTAATAGCTGAATCATTTTCAGTTAATTCAGTTCATTAAAGTTCTACTTATTGGAGAAAAAAAATCTATATAATTTATTACAAGTAGGTCCTTCTAAGATACCTTAGCACAAAACTGTGAAAAATAATACAAAATAAAAAAGCAAAAAAAAAAAAAAGAATTTAGTGGAATGAAACATCTTGATTACAAAATTTAGTTGCAAACTGAAATACATGAAATTTAAAATTCATCAAATTCTAGTTTTAAATTTTTGATTGCCAATGAAACTCATTTAGTTATTATTATTATTATTATTAATTTTTATTTATAAGGCGCTACAAGGCGTCCGCAGCGCCGTACAGAGAAAAACAAATTACAATACAATGGGAGACAGCACAGTACAGTAAACCGTAAGCACAGCAACTCAGTAAGCTCAATGCACAGCTAGAGAGGGCGGGGAAGGGGGAGGGAGGATCCGCAAATGACGGGGCCCAAGAAGGAGGGCGCGGAAGACAGGGAGACCCCCAGGGGGGAGGAGAGAGCGAGAGTGGACGTGGGGTGGAGGACCCTCGAGGAGGAGAGCTAAGTAGCTGGAGAGCAGAGTTAGAAGTGGTGGAAACAGGAGGAGAGGTGGCCCTGCTCAGAGGAGCGTACAATCTAAGGGGAGGGGTGGACAGACAGAGAGACGCAGGGGAGAGAGGGAGAGTAGGGGGACGGAGGCAGAAGATAAGGTAGGAAGTTAAGTGGAAGACAAAAAGTCTAGTTCTATTAATTACTCTTTAGCTGTACAAAAAATTGAAATGAAACACTACAGGAAGGAAAAGGTTAGTTACTAATTTTTTTTTATTAAAGTGAAACTGTTTAAATGAATCATTTTGTTATATTAAATATACTCTTGTCTTAAATACACTGGCATTGGATGTAAAATCTATTAATCTGCTATATTCAGAATTCTTTTCATTTTTAAGAAGATTCCCTTTTACATTTTATGTAATTGTAAAAATTCTTATAGGATGAGAGTGATTCAATCCACTATATTGAAGTCACCCTAATCCAAAACAATTGAAAGGTCACGCCACACACATATAGACTACAAAAACAAGAAGTAAAAAATAAAATATATTTGTGGGTGGTAAACCGAAAAGCATTACATAGTCCATAAATTGTAGTTTAACAATGATTATTAAAAAAATCTATAAATGATTATTGTAAATGCTAATTTATTCATGCAAATTGCATCATAATTATTTGGAATATCTAATAATATTTTTTTCCCATTTAGTCAATACTTTGCAAATTGTTTATATGGTTGTGATTTCATACGAGTGATTTCAGATATGGTGACAAGATATTGCCCTGTGTATTGCACTGTGTATGGGAGAAAAATGATCAGCTGTTAACAGAAAAATTAAGAAATTTTATTCATATGAAAAAATTGGTCAGGATGGAACATTTTCATTATTTCTACTTGAATAATGATCAAATTTAAAGTGTGTACATAAATCTTCTAGTAAAGTTCCCAAGGTAGAGCAAAGTAAATTTTATATACGACCTTATATATTTCATATTGAAGCATAACTAGTTCTTAGGTGTACTGTATTTGTTAACTTATGGCATGGCAATGGGCACATTATTTGCCTCAAGTTTTGCATTTCTACATATGGGTAGCTGATAATTAATTTACTGATAATTTAAATCTATATAAAAAATGTATTTGCAACATCATTGTTGTATGGAAAGGGGACCCTGAGACTTTTGATAAATTAATTTATTGGATTAGTGTTAATAAATGCAAACTCAAGTTTCTGTACAATATTAATAAGGAGAAAATGTAATTTATTGATTTAATTCTTATGGAAGAAGGTGATACTAACAGTTATTTGTATTATACAAGTGGTCATGTTAAGAAATGGAAAACAAATATCCCACATTCCCAATTTTGCTGTATAAAGCGTAATTGTAGTAGAAATGATCTATCTGAATACCATTTATAAATCTATGGGATAGGTTTAAGTTATCTTCCAACAATGAGGGGTGTACAAGAGATTTATTGAAATGTAAAGTAAATGAAGATATAGGGCTAGATTTACTAAGCGGCGGGTTTGAAAAAGTGGAGATGTTGCCTATGGCAACCAATCAGATTCTAGCTTTCATTTATTTAGTGCATTCTACAAAATGACAGCTGGAATCTGATTGGTTGCCATAGGCAACATCTCCACTTTTTCAAACCCGCAGTTTAGTAAATATACCCCATAGTCTCCTTCATAACTCAGTATAATTCTTATGAAGAATATATTAGGAACAATATATGTAAACACTGAAAATCATCCAAAGGAATTCAGTGTTAAACAAAATTTTACTTGATAAATAAAAAAATATCTACAAAAAGAAATATATCTGAAGGATATATTATCTCCCAGTAAAGGATTAACCTTTATATAAAGGCATCTGAGGAAATAAGTACATTGGTTTTAGAAGTGTGGGTATTGTAATGTCTGTAGCTATGTAAGTCTCTTGTCAAGGAAATTTAGTAATTTTGCTAATTCAAAATACTTCAACTCAAAAGTCTTTACAAATTGCACTAAAAATTTGTGAAGACAGAGGGAAATTACAGAGTAGTATTGAGTAGGGCCATCACACCAAGGACAGGGTTGTTTTAAAGATCTACTTGAATAAAATCTCAGTTCAACTACTGGACCCAGTGAGATCAGTTCTCATTGATGTTGCCCTCTCTGTTCCTCCATTGGTGATCACTGCAACCTCCTGAGGCCACAATCTCGGCAAACATGGGAACAAATGTCCTGTCTCTGTGTCTCATAATGAGCGTGATGGCAAAGAAATAACCCATCCTCACAGCTACTCTGAGCTGGCAAATATCCAAAGGACTATCCATGTAGGACAACAGTAAAATTCTTCTTGAGACTGGTAGAGGAAGGAGGTTCAGTTAATATAAATGTTGAACGATGGTCATGCCAGCATCAACAATGACTTATTCATGTTTCATGTGTCCACCATCCACTTTCCTTCCACCGTCTCCCATCATTCCAATTGTACCACCCCTCTGAATAGAAATGTCAGTTGCCAATGGCTGCTTTACATTGGTGGCTTCTAATTCTACTTACAGTAGTCACCCACACTTTCCTCACCTACAATTGTTATTCTGCTACCTTATGCAATTATTATTATTTTAGTAACATGCTATTGGTTAGAACCACCCCTTTCATTAAACAAAAATTTTACTACTTTGACCTCATCTAATTCTTGGATAGACCATGAGAAAGGGGAGACATCGGGATGGTCTTTATTATTCTATTATTTTTGTGTGTCTAGAAATGCACTTCCAATAAGAAGTGAATATTGATGGTGCAAAGTGCCTCCCATTGAGAACAAGACCTAATTTCTGCCAGTTGAAGCAAACTTCAAAACAACACATAAGTTAATTTTAAATGTGATGCTAAAGTCTCCAATCTTATTTCCTACAACATTCACACTCTTGACACACATCTCTTATAACAGGAAGCTAAATACATTTCTTATAATAGCCACAGTCACATGTAGAAAAGATTGTTGTCTCATTAAGGAGGAGAACCACAAAAAACAGTGTACCCTCCATCACAGAGACCCACATTGAACAGCACCAGGTATCTTCCTAAGTTCCTGGTGAGTTAGGAGACCTGGGGGTAAATGTGTCAAGCAGCGAGTTTCCGGCGGGTTTGAAAAGTGGAGATGTTGCCCATAGCAACCAGAATCTAGTAACCATTTATTTAGTACATTCTACAAAATAACAGCTAGAATCTGATTGGTTGCTATAGGCAACATCATTCTTCAAACCTGCCAGAAGCTCGCAGCTTAAAACATTCCTGGAGTGGACAAGTGGCTTTGAAGGTCTGATATTATATAATATCTTATATAATATAATCATAAATATAATATGTTATATATTTATAGTATATTATAGTACATTACTTGATATTTTAATTAGGAATTAAGGCGGGTTTAAAGTTGCAAAGACTGAATTGTGTAATCTTTTTTAAAACGTCTGCATTAAAACCACAATTAATTTTTATTTAAACCACAGATTTAAGATTAAAATGTTAATGTCTCCGAGATTTGGCAACACCAAGGACCAACTGGCTGGCATCCAATCTGCTGTACAGGATATATTAACTCCTAGGTGGATTCACTCTGATGATTGACCACAATAATCTGGCCATGCATGGTAAAGTATATAATTCTCCCATCAACCATCTTCTCACCTGAGTTGCTGAATATTAGAATATCGTTTTGTAGAATCATGTTTCAACCTAATGTATAGTGTTTGCCAGTCTTACACTTGTATGTTCCTCTATGGTAAGTTTGTGTAGACTTAATTTATAACACTTTGCCATTGTCTCTGACCTCATACATCCCTGTGTCTCTCAAACTTTGCTGTTATCACTGCTGTTCTACCGCATTAAACGTTGGGTTCTATTTATTGAATAAATGCTAATAGCTGTGACTGAATAGTATGAATTGTAGCAATATATGAATTTTCCTCTTTTTAAATATAAACATTATTCGCTGTACATCCTTTTATTCCAATGTTCTTAATTCATTTTTAGTATGTAGTTGGTATATGTGTATTTTAGACTATCACATTATTTTATACTATTCATTGTATAGATTTGAGAGATTTGATAGCATTAATTGGTTTTATTTCTATATTTATGCTTTCTATGTTAAGCTTTTATTTGTCTTGTTTAGTCATTTTTTATTGTTCTGATACTACTTTATCTGGTGAATTTCAAAAAGCCATACTACAATTATGTCAATATAATTTTGAACATCGGCATTGAGTCTACTATGTGTGAATGAAATATGTAGGTTTACATACATTAAGGATGGCCACCGTATTATGAGTAGTTTGATAATGCAACTAAGGCTTTAGAAAAATAGGGGTCTTCCTGTTCAGTTTTTCTAATCATGCCCTCTAGTCCTAACATAATTATGAAGCTCATGTCTCATAAAGGAGCTTACTATGTAGCCCAGACGCCGGATGTCGGGCCCTTGCGCAGTTTGTCCTATTGGACACTGCACTGCACATGTGCAAAATGGTCATCCCCATTTTATTATTTACTAAAAATATTCATGATTGTCGCAGCCAGTGCGTCCTCCTTAGGAAGTCTCACTTAGAGTCGAAACGGGTGGAGGGACTCTTGTAACCTTACCTGTGACTGAGATTCTTTCTAATGCTGGTGCTTTCCTTTTTTTAACATTGAATAATGTGATGGGAAAAGACTCTTAGGGGCATATTCAATTCCGATCCCGATTCGCGGGATCTCGCCGGAACGGCCGCGAACGTAATCCGCGGTACCGCAAAAACGTGGATTTTCGTTCGCAGCCCTCAGGGCTGCGTACGAAAATCCGCGTTATTGCGATACCGTATTACCGGCAGTAGTGCGCATTTTCCGCGGTAACACGCGTTACCGCGAATCGGATCGGAATTGAATATGCCCCTTAGACGTCTGAAAAATCAGGACTTGTCCAGGTGTTAAACATAGGTATCCTTAGAGCCTATGGTACAGATAAACATTTTTTCTTATTATTGTTTTGTGTGCATATTGTATATTATTTAGATATTAACAGGATTTTAAAATACTACACCATATAGTTCTTTATTCATTTTGGATCTATACAGATTAGAGTTGGAATTGCATTGATCAGCAATGGGATTATATCAGATAAACCTTATATTGTATTCTATTTGGTATGCAGATTCACTATTGTTATCATTCGCTATTGCACTTTGGAATTACTACACTATTTTTGTTTATCTTTTTATTCGGTAAACAGTAATACTAGAATTCACCAAGATATGGGGATAGTACCTACGGATACCCAGACTTTTTCAAAGATTTGGAACCCATATAATTGAGCACTGTTATTATATATCAGAGTCCGTACACCTAACTACTACGCTATCAGATGCCTTTGTCTTCTTTATTCAGAATTACAGATTATTCTTCTTTACCTGGCTTACCACCAGGCACCTGATAAACAGCAGCCACCTCCTATACCTGGAAAGTGTATTTTACACATGTCTGCGTATATATAGATTCTGAGTGTTAAAAAGGCTGAGTTGAACAATGTTTTTACTTTTTTGCATATAATATGCTGTGCCTGAATGTTCATATTTTCCAGAACAACAGCATTTGGATGGATGATCCAACTTGTCACCCTTGCTTGTCTCTCCTAGCAGGTCTGAGCTGGAAATCTGTCAATTTTAGAATGTAATTGGTATATGTGTATTTTACACTATTACATTATTTTATACTATTCATTGTATAGATTTTAGACATTTGATATCATTAATTGGTTTTCTTTGTGACCCAAAACCTATGGGTCACATCCAGGCCCTCAGCAGAATCCATCACTGTGCTGGAGCTGTATGGTAGAGTGGTTCACAAAAATGTGCAAGTCCTGTTGCTCAATTATGTGTGAGAACTGTTTGGAGAATCATTGTTATATTTATGTGTCTATGGCCAATTGCCTTTTTACTTTGAACTGTGGATTTTTACATACTATATTTAGTGCTAGAGAAGGTTCACACCTTGCTGTATTAATGCTGTTTTTGAAATTTGCAAGAAAAACTCTATGTGCCTTTAGCAACAACAGGAAGTAAGCTCAGCCTCAACTTCTGTTTTATGACTGACAATTGTTCAGTATGAAGAAGACACAGCACCATGTCACTCCTGGTTCTCATGATATTAATGGGTAAGTCGACAAAGTTTTATTCAATACACATTTGATTTTATGGTATATATGGTATTATCTGAAAGTTGTTTACCTTTACTTGTTATATAGTTGTGGAATGTAAGCATTATTGGGATACACATAAGGCGTCTAACTCTGGGAAAAAGCTACAGATCAAATAAGGTCTTTTTAGGAATAAAATTGGCAGAATGAATGGGCCGTGTGGTTCTTATCTGCCATCAAATTATTATTATTATTATTATCCTTTATTTGTTAGGCGCCACAAGAGTTCCGCAGCGCCGTACAATGCACAAACAATAGACAGTACAGGGTAAAATATTACTGAGCAGTAAACAAAAATACCAAAACTTCGGAAGCTCCAAGCAGGCTAATGCAGAAAAGACGGAGCGGAAGAACAGGTATGGACACAGGAGGGAAGAGGGCCCTGCTCGAATGAGCTTACATCCTAAGGGAGGGTGAACAAGACTCAGGTACAAAGGGGGCCAGTTGATGTAAAGGAGAGAAGAGGGGATGGGAGGAGGGAGGGGAGAGCGGGTTAGGAGGAAGGATGGTAAGCTTTGAGGAACAGGTGGGTTTTTAGTGCCCGTTTGAACGAGCTTAGAGTGGGAGAGAGACGGACGGAGCGATGGAGGTCATTCCAGAGAAGGGGGGCTGCTCGGGAGAAGTCTTGGATTCTGGAGTGGGAAGAGATGATTAGAGCGGTATATCGGTATATGTCATAGAGCAAAATGCGTCAGTGTGTTCACAACAATTTCATATCAGAGGTAATCAATGGAAATTAATAAGACAGTGTGATTGCCGACAGTGACAATTAAATTACCAAAGTTGGCACAAAACAGTGTTCATTTTTTTTTCAATACAGTAATCAAAGTTAAACCCCCCCTCCCAAAACACCTAGAAACTTGAGCTGGCAGCCGACAGACCTGGCAGCAATATTGCTGCCAGAACCGCAAGCCGCTGGCACAGAAATCATATTCCCAATCAGATTAAACCTGGCATGGTGCTGGTACTAGCAAAATTGTGGGCACAAATGCGTGAGGTCCCCCCAAATTTTACTAGAACCAGCACTAGACTTGCCAGACAGGAAATGGTGGCAATATAGCTGGGAAAACTGCAGCGTGCAGTCCCCCTGCCATGATGCCAACCGTCCCCAAGCTGGTCAGCACGGGGCTGGATTCTCTTGGTAGATGGGCTTCCCACATCAAGGGTCTTTCATCTATAATACAATAATACATTGTGGGATTCAATGAAAACCAAAACCCTTGTAGATAAAGCAAAATCAGTTCCTAAGAGCTCCACTGCAAAGTAAGCTCAAGCATCAATGGACCTTTTTATAAAGGGCAGGCAATACAAGTGCCTACCTAGTGTACTCAAACATATGTGTGCCCGTATTCAATAGTAGAACACCGACTTCCGCAGTTACACGCAGTGGTTTTCCACGCCAGCTTTTACGTTATGTAAATGGATTTATTACCGAATTCATCTAGCAACATATCTTGAGATCTGTGCCTTAATGAATCTAGGCATTTGCAAAGCCAAAATACGTGCGTATAATACGGTCAGGTTGCGCTCAGAATGCATACCTGGACTGATCAAATCATTACACGTATGTTCACAGTATCATGTTTCTCTAGTCTATGACCATCAAATCCTGGACGTGAAGTTATTTTTCTGTGCAAAGACCTGTATGTTGGAGATCAGGGTTTATATTATATTTTATCTATCGTGCTCATCAGCATTGGAACTTCCTCCTTGTTGTCAGGACTGACTGCTGGGTGGAATAATTTCATGGGCTGTTTGGCTCTATTCTAATAATGATTTATCAATGGATGTTCTTAATGTAATTCTCAAGCCCTTTTCTCTATAGTGCATTGATTTGTATTAAAATTGTATTAAAATTTAGCAGCCGGCAGAGTTTACCCTATTAGTAAGTAATGTATATATGTTTATCCTTAATCCCAAACAAGTAATTTTTTTTATTTGAACATTTTCTTATTTTTATCTAGAGCTTTTCTCATGTCCAGTAATAAAAATGGTTTCGAAAACAACAATTGAAGGTGATCACATGACCCTGTCATGTGAGACAAACCCCCCTCAGCTAAGACAGACCCCAAAACTTGAATTTGCTTTCAAAAGAAATAAGAAGAATGTGCAGAGATTCAGTTCATCTCATACATACATAGTTCCGTCAGCTCAGCCGGAGGATTCTGGGAATTATACCTGTGATGTGAGAACTTCCACCGGCAGTGTGAGGAAGAGGAGTGACGTGTTATCTATTCAAGTAGAAGGTGTGTGTAGGATACTGAAATCATATGTCTATATATCTCCTAATATTGCAGAGGGCAGAATCAGGACACTCTCTGAACACAACCCCATCCATCCACATCTATATTAACACAAGGCCGTGCTCCCAAATCGGGTAGTTCCCCCATAGGATGCCCATATAAATCTATCACACTGGTGTGCATTTCATTGCCTTACGGTCACTTTACATTTTATAGTGGTATGGGAGAAATATAATGGTATATAATTGTACATGTAGTAATTGTGGCTGTGAGCAGTGTTCTATGTAATATAGAAATATTGTTGACAATATCTGAAGGTTGACCCTATACCGCCTTAAGTGTGCGTCTCTATCCTTGATATAGAATAATCAGTTTTGTGCCACACTGGACTTTTTGCCATTAGAAATTATCCACTCACAGTAGAAGAACCAATGTTTCTGCATTTGGTCATATTAGTAACTGAATGGGGTCAGTACATATTCTAACGACTTTACCAAATTGAGATATCGGGAGCCTTTGAGCAAGTTCTGGGATGGAAACCAATATAGTGTAGCGATCTGTTGGCTTCTGGAAAATCGTGGTAACAAACTTATACTGCTTGTATAAGGACCAACGTGGTCACATAGAGAGGATTATCTCTTATACTCTGAAAATATGATTGACCTCCAGGGTAGTAACTTGTCTTATACTGTCCTTCAGCTCTATACATCCTTCTTCTCTTTTCCTTTTTCCATATTCTCCTTTCTTTCCAATAAATCTATGGAGGAAGATGCCTTGTATAGAAACTGTCATTGTACAGATGCAATGTAGGGGCAACTAATACACTAACGTTGTGTGTTCTTTAGCTATAGCAAAAGGGGAAGGATTCCCGCTGCCTATACTTCTTGGAGCCGTAATCGGACCTCTAGTGGTCATACTCCTCATCTCCGTCCTCCTTGTCTGGAAATGTAGACATAATAGAGCTGCAAGAAACATTACAGCAGGTAACTATGTCTTCCTGCATCTACTTTACTATCAATTTAAAGATACAATAACCTGGTCTGGAGATGTGGAAAGGAAAGTGCCCACCCCTGAGGAGGCAGGACATCCTGGGAGGCAGACATGTCAATAATCACTATTACTATTGTGACAATAAAATGTGTTGGAATTAATTATTTAATAATTGATAGATTTACTGGTATGGGACACGGTGGGGTTTGATATAGTGGGTGACTGTGGGGATAAGGGAGAGTTGCTTGCTGCGGGACATTATTCCAGGCTGAAAATAATACTAGGGCTGCAGTATATTTAATTCATTTTTCATAGGAGCAACAATCTCTCATTCTTTCCCAATAATTTTGACAATTTGCTGTTCTCCTTAATTGCAACTCATTTTATCAATACAATAAATGTAGATTTTTCAAGACTAAGATTTGTGTTTCCCCGATGTGCCTGTGTTGCTACATTGCAGTATTTAGCCGCACCAAAGTGATTCCTTGTTGTAGTGGTCGTTCTGTGTCGATCTAACGATAATATATGTAAATGATCATTTACTGTATGGAACTGCACTGAAAACCCCCACAAATAATGAATTCCTCATGCTTCAAGTAAATGATTCAATGTATGGATCTGTCTGGGGAACCTTTTGATGTTGTGATGATTAAAAAACAAAAGTCCCGATCAGCAGCCGATTCCTGTGTACACACTATACACGTCCTACAAGATTTACCTTCAGATCTGTGCCCTTCATCTGTCATAACCATCGGCTGAAAGATGGTGACTCTGCACACTCCATAGAGATCTATGGACACTGCTGGTGCTGAGTACATGCACACTGCAGAATTGGAACAACATTGTTCCATCGATGAACAAGATTTTTAGTCTGGTTTAAAAATCAAATGAAGCAATACAATGTTCTTTGGAACAATAATCGTCCATCGTTAGAGCGTACAAACTAATGCTATATTGGGTTGAACGGTCGTTTATCGTTTGATTGGCCCAATAATACAACACTGTAGTATGTACCCAGCCTTATATGTGATAACCTTTTGTGTGTTTGAAGGTGACCTTACTTCCCCCTTGTAACAAATAATGAAGGGATCAATATAACAAGACACATTCAATAAAGCATTATCATCATCATCATCGTCAACATTTATTTATATAGCGCCAGCAAATTCCGTATCGCTTGTCACTGAAGATTGTTGGATAGATTATATGTTCTTGCAATGTGTTTCGAAGTTGTCGCCTGCACTCCCGCTCTAGGTAACAGCGAGGATCTGGAGGGGGGGGGGGGGGGGGGGTTGTCCAAACATTGACAACTCCGTCAGCAAGATAGATTTTTTTTTTTTTTTGCTTTTATGAAGACAAAGAGCTTTTTTTCTCCTCCCGGTAGACAAGCAGCAAATTATTTCTTAGAATTTTGTTTTTGCTTTCCATTAAGCAGAAACAAATTCATTGAGAAGTTAAAGTTTGGCTTACTTGTGTCTTTGCCTAGACAATTAGGTGACTGTGTGTAGCTTCTTATTCTGTTGCCATAGATGATACAAACCCCCCTCTGGAAGCAGACATCTGTTACACCTACCTTGATATGAAAAACTTACCAAAAGGTTAGTATCTGTAAGTTGTTTATGACTATAAACCAATGTATTTATCAAGCAGAGTGACAAAATTATGTTTTAATGGAAAAAAAAAACAGACATTCTTTTATATCACGGAATTCCACCATTTTTTGTTAACATTTCACCTGCAGTGCTAACACCTTTTTTCTTGTCCCCCTTCCCCTTTGTCCAAAATATCTGAACTAAAGCCCAAAAATTAAAATACCTTTATTAAAGATTTAAACTATTTAGGCATCTGTTATTTCCTTTAGAAATTATACACTAGGAATATCTACAAATTTCTATTTTCACCTGTTCCATAACCAGTAATTACATTTTACTCTCCCTGCCAAAACGCGTTGGGTAGAGTGTAAGGATCCCATAATATACTACTCTGGTTATGTTGAAGTCAGAGGTTTCCATGGTGACAGTTATTCTTCCTTCTGGAATTTGTCTATCAATTATAGTCTGCAATAACCTAGCTATAAATGTCTGTAGTGCCATACAATGAGTGTGCTAGTAGGGATACTTATAGCTAAGAAGCTCTTTCTTGATAGATTACAATGGTAGTGTCCAATGGCAGGATTTACTTTTTAGAAATACATAATTTCCTGACTAGACAGAGCATCCCTGGAAACCAAAGAAAGTTTAGAAAACATAACCTAACATTTCACTAGGAGATAGTCAAGCTAAAAATGTCTGCTTCCATTGTGTGTTGGTTAATAAGTAGAACGTTTTTTTTTTTATATAAACTTCTTACAAAATGATTTTGTTCTCTTTATCTCTTTCATGTTTATCAGCTTCTCCCAGTAAAAATGTGAGTATTCCTTAGATTCTTACGGACACCCAGACATATGTTGCAATGTTTTGTACATCTGGGGTGTAGAGATATTTGGAAGAAAGACATTGGTCTGAATAGTTGAAATACTTTATGTTCATTATAGGTTTTATGCTATTTTATATCAGTAGGATAATGAACGAGATGAAATAATAGTGACAATCAACTCTACCTATGCATCTTTGTGGCCAAATCTGACAGAGGTCCAGCCACCCACAGATTGTGTCCAGAGAGGTCCAGCTGCCCACAGATTGGGTCCAGAGAGGTCCAGCTGCCCACAGATTGGGTCCAGAGAGGTCCAGCTGCCCACAGATTGGGTCCAGAGAGGTCCAGCTGCCCACAGATTGGGTCCAGAGAGGTCCAGCTGCCCACAGATTGGGTCCAGAGAGGTCCAGCTGCCCACAGATTGGGTCCAGAGAGGTCCAGCTGCCCACAGATTGGGTCCAGAGAGGTTCAGCTGCCCACAGATTGGGTCCAGTTGTCAGTTCAGCCAGTGTGTGGTCCATTTTATCTTAATCTTAGATATGTCTTATCTCATTCTGCATCGTCTTTATATGGACCTGTAGAAAAGTCCCGAGGGTTATGGTCCTATCTGTTGTAGAACACCTCTTGACTCTTAAACTGAAGGGACACATTTACTGGTAAATACAATGACCTTCCTATAAATTCTAGGCTCTATTAACGTTTAACGTGTGACCAGTAGTAAGTATATAATGGATTTATAAAAGAAGGTGGTAAATAGGCTTAGTAATAAAATATAGACAGTGACTGTGCAAGTTTAGACTTTTGGCATCTGCTCCTTTTGTGGTTGCAATTTGAAAAACTGAATATTATAAATGTGGAACATCAGTTTTGGTTATTAATGACCTCAAAAAAGATATAACAAGTTTCTTTCTAAACCCGGGGCGATCGAATGCCCGTCACTAATTGCTGCGAGTGTCTCTAGTCACAGTGCACTGACAGAGAGTATTATGATTGGAGGAGGTTAATGTGACTCATTCCAGGGTATCTGCCATTTAGGAAAGTCATGAGTTTGGTGTAACATTTGCTCTCTCGGTCAGGATATAGTAAGTGTATACATTTATATAAAATGGACAATGTACACACTTCTAAAGCAGATTAAGCAGCAGCTTTTTAACCTTAGTTTTGTATTTTACAAACCTCTTGTAGGACGATTCAGCTGTGACGTACGCTGAGGTGAAGCCTACAGGAAGCCACTGATCAGATGACGCTGGACAAATCATCTCATGTTCTTTCATACTGGCAGCTCCTTTATGTGTGAGCTGAGCCCACATCGTACCTGTATATACACTCTTTATATCAAGGTTTCTTCATCGTGTGCTTAGAATACATTGTGACCCATAACAATTCAAAAGGAGGGAATGTGATGGGGGAATGCGGTGGAAGGTAAAGGAGGAAATAGTAAGGGTGAGAGCAGTACGTTCGCATTACTGACTTGTCCCACATCACTTTGGAGCAGAGACCTCCATCTCCCACTCCCTATAAGGTTTCATACAATAAATATATCATTAAGTGAATGCATCATAACATCTTATTTTTAAATATGTTGTGCAAAATGAAATTGAAAACAGGAAAAAGGGAAAGTATCCGTATTATAGTAATTGTGTTTCTAGCTAACAAAACAGAAGCCAAAGAACATGAACAAATGATGGACACCAATGTAAACTTGTTTCTGTATACACAAGTTCTGTGTAGAACTGCAAATTCAGAACGTTAGGTCTCTGACCCTCGGAGAATGCTATTGTGATGTGCCGTGTCTACTTCTGCACAAGAGCAGGGAAATGGATATGTGCGTCACAATGGGTGTCTGGGGAGGTTTAAATGTTGGAGGAGTTGTTCTTTTTTTCATTTTTATGGTTTAAATATTGGTGAAATATAGAATAATCTCCAGCTTATTTTCAACTGTTTCTCAATATAAACTCTCAAGAAGAGTAAATGTAGCACAAACTTGTACAGCGTCTATTAGGGGCTGTCCCTAGCGGCCCCTCCATCCATTACTGCCCCACTCCACTGTGTCTTGCTGGTAACATCAAATTTCAACTGTGTAGAATGAAAATATGCTTGTTAAACTCAATTCAAGCCCGATAATGTCGGGTTTGTGATGCAATGGAAATGTTCGACTGTAAAGAGAGGGCTCACTATGGCCAGTCCGCAGACAATTCGTAAAAGCCTTAGGACAGGTAAGTGTTATATACTCAGTAAATGAGTGTATATAGAAAATAATTAAAGACAGGACAGAGGTGACATTTGCATAGTAAACCCTTATGATCTATTTTGTACATTGATTACTTATGGAGCAGTTATTTTTTACATTACAAATCTAACTGTTGAGTGAAAAGTTGACCATACATGACCTATTATATCGTACCACTCCAACATTTTCTGTGCAGATGGAAATAATCTAATGTAAAGTTGCCCAACTTCCATACCATTGTAATTATAATTCACATGATTATAGTTATCTATAATCTCTACATATTTAGGTGAAGAGTTGCATTTATGTATGTTCTTTCTCTTATGGCAAAAAGCTACTGATATAAACTTCTAGAACAGGTGGTAATAGGTCTTCGCCCATAACAGCTGCCTTTCCCATAGTGCTTGTGACGGTCAGAGGTACTTGGATGCTCCCAGGTCTTAACTCTAAAGTAGTAGAAGTTTATATTCGGTACCATCGCACAGAGATTGGAGGCAACACCCAGAACAGAGGATGAAGTCAAGGTTGGTCAAAGGTCAGGTTTCCGAAATGAGCAGGAAAATGGGAATAAGCAAGAGGTCAGGGCTGGTAGCAGACAGGGAGAGTCAAATAACAAAGCCGTGCTCAAGGGTAATCAGAGTTCATGCAGAGTCCAGAAACAAGCCAAGGGTCATAACAGGAATCAATAATAACAGGCAGGGTATGCACAGGACTGCAGCTGGTCAGAAAGGTGAGTCACACAGAATACTATAACCAGCAGGGAGGTTAAGCCCTTCCTGCCTTAAATAGTGACAATAGCCAATCAGGACCTAAGGCAACAGCCTTTGCAATTAGCAACAGGATGCTGAAATGATTAGCAGGGAATCTGTTGCGCACCCGTCTGGCACTCAGCTTTTGCCGGGATACGGCAACGAGTATGAGAACGCCCCGGCTGTTGCCCTGGTGACACTCAGGATGAAGAGGTGGAAGTGATGTCCAGGCTGTCAGCCGAGACGCACCCCGAAGCAGGAAGACTAGCTGCGGCGGTGGGGGCCCGTAACACTTTCAAGTCGTAACATCTGTTTCAGGTGTGATATTGCTCTTTGTTTTTTAATATGATGCAATACTTTTGTTTAGCCTGCAGATGTCACTGTGGTTCTCTCTATTTATTGCAAATAATATATGATATTGATGTTTTGCTGCATAATGTGTAGAGATGCGTAATGTGTACAAGATCACATTATTTGCACCTAAACAATTTGCTTTCTGTTCCAACAATTGTATTAATAGTTTAAATAAATGCTGATTGCGGGAGTTTTTCATAGTCCAATTATGCAAGGATTGTGGGATCATCCATGTATGGACAACACACTTCTAGCATTATCTTATTATATTTGTAATATATTAATCATTGAGATATAATCTGAATAACCCAATAAACATGCTTTGAGCTTTGGAGAGCTTCTTAATTTGTCTGTCACTGATTTTATTCTGAGACACTCAGATAAATCACATTGTTGCAGTATCGACCAGAACCACAAACTGAGATATCCAGATATGAACCATGGAGGTAATCCACTGTTCAGTGTTACCCTGACACTCCAATGAAACTCTGTAATAAAGTATCACCTCCCCAAGCCATTACAGGCAGCTTAAACTACTCTCACATTTTTACGACAACATGCTCATAAGATCTGATACAATCTAAATTAATTTAACAACTAATAGTTACCATATAATTATATAAAATGATAGAATCAAGATAAGTTCTTCAATTAGCGGATCACGTAGAGTTGAATGCAATTTCCATCTAAAATGTCAACAGAAATTGCTCCAACAAAACACATCTTCACCATCATCTATTTATTTATATAGCGCCACTAGTTCTGCACATACTTGCCAACTCTCCCGGATTGTCCGGGAGACTCCCGCATTTTGCGAGAGTCTCCCGGACGAGTGTGGCAATCTCCCTGATAGGAAGGGGGAAAAATTTAGTTTAAACGCCGCGATTCACCCGGAATCGCGGCGTTTAGCCCCGCCCCCACTGTAAAATGACGCGATTTGCGTCATTCCGTCACGGGGCCAAAATGACGTGATTTCGCAGCCCCGCCACCTGCACGCCCATGTCCCAGCCGGCATCTCCCGGAAAAATAAAAAAAAATGTTGGCAAGTATGGTTCTGCAGCACTGTACAGAGAACTCATTCACATCAGTCCCTGCCCCATTGGAGCTTAGAATCTAATTAGGTCTCAGGTGTCCAGAACGAGTAGGACCAGAATTAGCGAAACTGCATGGTACAGTCTAGAAATCAGGACACAATGTTGAAACAGGAACTGATGCTGCAAAAGGACAAACAGGACAGGATACAGGAACCAAAAGCATAAGGGTCAAGAGCTATCAAACGCTATCACTGGCCATGAGTGCATGGGTTTAAATAGTGCGTTGTTCCAATCAGCTCACGGGAAGGCACGCCTGCACTGGAGCTCAGGATTGATTGAAAGCAGAAATGCAGGGAAAATTTCTTTCAGAGAGAGACACACCTATGTAGTTGACAGAACTGGGCTGTATGCAAGATAGATTTAAATTATTACAATAGCGTAGTGCTTCTAAAATCTATGGTCACCAACCCCATCACCCTTAAAATTATGCTTATTGTGATGGTGCTATAAATTTAGATTCTTTTTTATATTTTATTATATTTTCCCACAAAACATGTTCCACTAAAAGTACACTTATGCCCCCCCTCCCCCCCTTATTCTTGTACTTACATTAAAAATGTTGTAAGAAGTATGTAGATAACTTATTCAATCTCCTGGTGGTTTAGTCTCTAAGATTGCTTCCTTTCTTTAATGAGTCTAGTAAGCTCATGAATATACAACCAGACCCCAGGAGGAAGCAGGAACATTGCCCACTGACAATATGTCATCAATACAGTCATGGTTTTTGGTATTGTTTGAATTTGTTGCAAAGTTTATGTCCAAAGTTTTCCTATGAACTTAGAGTTCACAACTCACAGTTAAAATATAACAGTTTTCCATACAAATTTGCTGTTTGTATGGAAAACCATTAACAATATCATACAAAGTAGCCATTTAGGCTCGAGAATGTTTAAACTAGCTTGAATATGGTCAAAACCGTTCATCTTGCTGAAATATATTTTAAAGTATATTATATCTAAAAATCAAGAGTTTTTAGCAAATTTTCTAACTTTAAATATGATTAAGAGATGATTTGACTAATTTGTTTGAGAAAGACTTAGAAACAAATTTGAACATGTCTATTAAAATCATTCACCGCTATCATAGATGGCAACATTTCAATTATGTCATGTACGTTATGCAACGCAGTAATACACAGCCTTTCATATAGAGTATTTTAACAATGAATAGTGGCTTTTCTTTCTCGCTTACACTTGGAGACAGTTACTATACTCTAAGAGCCTGATTCATTAAGCAGAGCAAGGCAAAAAATAAGTAAATTTGATCCTGAACAAACCATGTTACAATGCAAGGGGTGCAGATTAGTTTATTATTTTGCACATAAGGAAAATACTGGCTGTATTTTCATGTAGCACAAAAATACTTGATAGCTTTATTTTACACTGAAATTTAAAGTTGATCTAGGACATGCCCTATCCCAACAATAAATCTGTCTCCACATTTTAAATGTACCTCCCCCTTCAAAGCAACATGGTTTTGCCCAGGTACAAAGTTACTCCTTTTTTAGGCTTTGCTCTCCTTAATGACTCTGGCTCTATATGTGCAGAGTCAGGCTTTTAAAGTGAAACTTCTTTGCTGGCAGCAAGTATAAAAAAGTTTGTGGAGATAAAAATAGTGTAATACTGTAATGAAATTGAAGTCACAAAGCTTATACAAAACTAGTTTTGTTTACCAAGAAGATATTATAAGAAAAAACATGTTGAATGATATGGGACTGCACGGTGGCTCAGTGGTTAGCACTTCTGCCTCACAGCACTGGGGTCATGAGTTCAATTCCTGACCATGGTCTTATCTGTGTGGAGTTTGTATGTTCTCCCCGTGTTTGCGTGGTTTTCCTTCGGGTGCTTCGGTTTCCTCCCACACTCCAAAAACATACTGGTAGGTTAATTGGCTGCTATCAAATTGCCCCTAGTCTCTCTCTCTCTGTCTGTGTGTGTATGTTAGGGGATTTAGATTGTAAGCTTCAATGGGACAGGGACTGATGTGAATGAGTTCTCTGTACAGCGCTGCGGAATTAGTGGCGCTATATAAATAGATGATGATTGACCCATACAAGTATATATGCATGGTTGTACAAATTTATATTGGTGCCTAGCTGGAATTCTGCCAGATGGTTTGCAAGCAGGGACACCTGCGTAGTACTGTGACTGATGTAGAGACACAGTACCAATCACCAGATGAGCTGCTGAAGGGGGGTGTGTCCTCACTAGGTGGGTGGATCCTCCCACAAAACAGGCAGGTCAAGGCTCTTGTACTTTGTACCTGCTCCCACCTCTCACCCCCCCCATGCTAATGCAGTACTGTTACAAACAAGGCACCCTAGATTGCATTGGTGTGTATCATTACAACTGAGTAGAGATTAACATTAATATATATCTATAGGGATATCTCTGGCGTCATGTAAATCTGGCTTGGGGCACAAGAGTAGAAGGTTGTCCTACTTTGTGCGTGTTGTAACTCTACAAGTTTATTTTATTGCAGTTCAGCCCTTGTCACACTCTCTTTAACTGCATTTTACAAGTTTATAAGAGGAGACATGGATGAATGGGTGGCGGTCACTTGAAAGTCGTGCCAGGAAGAATGCATTGGACTTGAAACTTCTCAAGTCCCCCGCCTCTCTTTCAAGACCAAGAAATAAGGAAAGCTGGACAAGTTTGTTCTGAGTAAATACCAAAAGTGTACAATGATGATTGTGAGGTAAAGGAAGCTTAATCATGTTTGTTTGAACAACAAACAATAATACTACTTAATTACCAGCTTGATCATGATAGGTTATCACAGAAATAAGGTGATGTTGTAGTAAAAAGAATACGGAGTTTATTGCAGTACACAGTGTATAACGATGGACAGAGCTCAAGCACACTGAATTTGTCAGTAATCAGGCTCTGAGGTAATGCAGGAAAGAGTCACAGTCAAAAGACAGTGCAGTAATATAACACCAAGAAGTTGGTGTGTGTGTGTGTGGGCTCACAGGTAAGGAAAGTATCTTGAGACTAAAATTATCTTTAGTGTGAAGGTAGACCTCTTGTCCTCTGATCTGCAATGAAGTACTCCCCCCACGACAGACTGAAGACCCACAAGCAATTTAGTGTAACGAATAACAGCAATGTATTAATCAGCTTCTCTTAGTTGCAGTCGGAATGTGCCACAAATATGTCTGAAAAATTACTGAGTAACAGGGTTAACAGAAATGCAATTAAATGACCTATTCAATATGCATTTGAGGGAGGTTTTAGGAACTTCTAAAGGAGGGAAGATGGATGCAAAAGGAATAGCCATAAAGGACTAACCATGTATGTCCACATAAACTTCACAACCACTTAACACATTCTTAACCATAAAATAAACACACGGATTCGTGAATAACTTTGCTGAAAAAATGGAGAACTTTTATTATTAAATTAAGCTAAAACGTATGGTGGCGGAGAAAGGGCACTGCAGTACAGCTCCCAAGCTGATAACACAAGATACGTGGAATTGGCGTAAACCGCTGTACATCCACTACACCATGGGGAACACATCCCAAACTACAGTGCGCTGAATTGGCGTCAGAGTGACTGCCCCCCACCTTCTCAACTCACGCTGCCCTCCCTCACCGAGCCGGACAGGGACCCTCCTCACCGAAGGACCAAAAGGAGTTACCGTTGCCTCTAAGGGGACAGTGACCTGTGGCCAACTATCTTTGAGCCCACTAATCAGCCGCTGAACGCAGTGCCTTCCTACGCCCAACTTGTAATGAACACTTCATTTACCAGGAGTGGGTGGGTGGGATTTCGTGTTGAAGAGTGAAACAACCAGGAAGTGACTTCTGCTATATTCAACCCAGGACCCTCCCTCAAGAACTACCATCGGTCGGGCCCTACCCGATGTTAACCCCTTCAAGTAAGTGTTCAGCCTGTAACAAACCCTGTCGCCCTTTAAGTGCGTTCATCCTAAAAGCCTCACTTGTCAGACAGTGAAATGTTTGTGGTAAAGAATGCACAGTTCAAATAGAGCTCTGTTTTACATTCATATTTCTGACAATTAGGGTTTGAGCCATTAAGGAAAGTAAGGCACAAAAAGGAGTAAATATTCTCCGGGGCAAACCATGTTACAATGCAAGGGGTGCACATGAGTTTATTGTTTTGCACATAAGTTAAATACTGACTGCTTTTTCATGTAGCACACAAATATTTGATAGCTTTATTTTTACACTTTATTTTTATGCCCTACCCAAACTATAAATCTGTCAAAACATTTTAAATATACCCCCCTCCAATGCAACATGGTTGCATTGGAGGGGGGTTTCTTGCATGAGCAAGAAACCAGCTGTATTTAAAATTCGCTAGAAATATACTACGTGCCTTTCCAACCACAGCCAGTTGTAACACCCTCAACTTCTGTTTTAATGACCATACAATAGTTCAGTATGAGTTCATTCCCCTCCTCACATCATGTCACTGGTCCTGTCATATGCAGCCCTGTCCTCACTAACACATCACTAATCTCCTGATATACTCTGTGCTGCTGGGGGACCCTGCTCCTTCCACTATATAACTCTCAGTCTGTGGCTTCCTGCTGCCTCCATTCCCCTCCTCACATCATGTCACTGCCCCAGTCACATGCAGCCCTGTCCTCACTAACACATCACTCATCTCCTGATATACTCTGTGCTGCTGGGGGAACCTGCTCCTTCCACTATATAACTCTCAGTCTGTGGCTTCCTGCTGCCTCCATTCCCCTCCTCACATCATGTCACTACCCCTGTCATATGCAGCCCTGTCCTCACTAACACATCACTAATCTCCTGATATACTCTGTGCTGCTGGGGGACCCTGCTCCTTCCACTATATAACTCTCAGTCTGTGGCTTCCTGCTGCCTCCATTCCTCTCCTCACATCATGTCACTGCCCCTGTCACATGCAGCCCTGTCCTCACTAACACATCACTAATATCCTGATATACTCTGTGCTGCTGGGGACCCTGCTCCTTCCACTATATAACTCTCAGTCTGTGGCTTCCTGTTGCCTCCATTCCCCTCCTCACATCATGTCACTGCTCCTGTCACATGCAGCCCTGTCCTCACTAACACATCACTAATATCCTGATATACTCTGTGCTGCTGGGGGACCCTGCTCCTTCCTCTATATAACTCTGTCTGTGGCTTCCTGCTGCCTCCATTCTCCTCCTCACATCATGTCACTGCCCCTGTCACATGCAGCCCTGTCCTCACTAACACATCACTCATCTCCTGATATACTCTGTGCTGCTGGGGACTCTGCTCCTTCCACTATATAACTCTCAGTCTGTGGCTTCCTGCTGCCTCCATTCCCCTCCTCACATCATGTCACTGCTCCTGTCACATGCAGCCCTGACCTCACTAACACATCACTAATATCCTGATATACTCTGTACTGCTGGATGACTCTGCTCCTTCCACTATATAACTCTCAGTCTGTGGCTTCCTGCTGCCTCCATTCCCCTCCTCACATCACGTCACTGCCCCTGTCACATGCAGCCCTGTCCTCACTAACACATCACTCATCTCCTGATATACTCTGTGCTGCTGGGGGACCCTGCTCCTTCCACTATACAACTCTCATTCTATGACTTTCCACTAAATTTCATGATCCGATTGGCTACAGGTTGATATTGCCATGTCCACTACATAAAAGGGAGAACAAGAAATTTAGAATGTTAACAAGAATGTGCTGGTACCCCAACATGGATAGACTTAATGTGACATTTTGCAAGGAAACTGTGTTCCTGGAAATCAATTGTTAGATAAACTTATTTATGGTCTGTTTATATTAAAACCGTTTTATGTTGATATTGCTGCATGCAAGATGACAAACTACTCCTAGTATTGATTTTTTTAATTAATATTATTATGTATATCTTTAATTCTATAAAATATATTTTCAATTCCAAAAATAATCCATTTCCCCGGAGGTAAAATTTTAGGCTAATGTTTCTCTGCTTCATTGATTTAGAGTCTCTGATGTGGCTTTAGGTGACTACAGTGTAGTGGATGGAAATTAAGATACATGTAGTTGTTATTTTAATTAATTGCATTTTTTTTTAATCTTAATAAATTAAACATATAATCCCAATTATTTGTGTTGCGTTGTTAATCTGTTCTCTTAAGAGATAAATCAAAGTAGCCTTGTATATGGTAAATTAAATAAAGAATAAATTAAAACGTGATTGACGTGTATCATTGATAAAAAAAATAACAACACAATAATGTAATTGACAGGAAAGAATTTGGTAATCAGAGTTTTTGCAGAATCACAGATTAGGGGAATTCAGATCCAATGATGTAATGTATAATGTTATATTTAATTTAGTGGTATTTATAGATGATCATTATTTCCTGTTACCTATTTTACACACAATAAACTCCTTTCATGCAATACAAGCAATTTCAGATAAGGTGCTCTGTAGCCAAGTTGCACACTTAATATACTGTGCCACTATCTGTGCTGAATTCATTCATTAATAAGAAGGGAGTTTTTAAAAAAAATGGATTAAATAATTCAGCCCAGGAAGCTGCAATAGAAAAGTTTAGTAAACATTTCAGGAGCAGGGGTTATGTAAGAAGGTCTGGTATGTTTTAATTTGTCCGCATTAGAAAACTGTTTGCGTATTACACTTATGTTCTTTGGAGAACAAGTAAAGTCCGCGTTCAACATCTCATATATAAATATAATTGGTCTGTTTGTCTGTCCGGTTATGCATTCAGACATCCCTGCACCAATTGGGATGAAACTAGTGCAAGGTGGTCCAGTTGGATCCTGGCCAGGTTTTAGGTGGGTTAGGGTTCCGGTTGGATCTCCCGTAGGTGTACGCTGGGCAGAGCTTTGACCTGGGGAGCCTGTTCTGGGCCTTCCACTGGATGGATTTGGACCCAAATGTCACAGAGGGGTGGTAATTGGTCTGCCATGTCTAATGGTGTGGTTATGGTCTGGGTCAGACCTCCTGTTGGTGTACTCTGGTTAGAACCTGGACCAGAGGAGGCTTTTCTGGACCTTCCACTGGATGGATTTAAATGAAAACTTCCCAGAGAGGGGGCAATTGGTCTGGGATGCCTAAGGGAGTGGTTGAGGTCCCGGTAGGACATCCCGTTGATGTACTCTGGACAGATCCTTGACCCGAGGAGCCTGTTCTGAGGCTTCCACAGGATGGATTTGGATGACATCTTATTATTATGCTAATCATTTTTAAAATGTTGACAGCTACATCCTACTCATTGAAAACATCACAACTTTAAGATTTAAACTCGGGTAACGCTGTGTACTTCAGCCAGTAATATATATAAACACTGTGTATTGTTGAAAAGAAAGCCTGGTTGTTTGATGAAAAATGTCATAATCAATGGGCTGATCTTCTGAGTTGGGGACTTCTTGACAAATATTTGCAGTTTGTGAAATAGGATGCTGTTAAGGATTGGGTCCTCCTTTAGAACGATCCAATGTACGTTTAACAGTTGACTAAATGTTTTGTGTTCTGTATTGAAGCCAGTTGTAATCATGACTTTGAAATTCAGTTGTCAGCCTTGATTAGTTTTGTCTATAAGGCGGTCAAGTCTAGTGTGGAATAACAATCTGGATAGAAATAATATTTAGAAGCCATGATGGGTTTGGTCCTGTCCTTTTTATGAAATTGGTTTTGCAAGAGGTGAATATGTTTGTGCTAAATATTCTTCTTTGGTGTGCTCCAACTAGTGACTATCTAGAAACATTGATAAGAGAATGATATAGGACCTCTTCTTGTGGTGTTAGAGAGGTACATTCTTTGGATGAAGATGCGTGCAATTAATATTTATCCAATCAGTGCAAGTGCCAAGCCTAAATGTCCCTCTACGAAGGGTGACAAGATAATTGCTTATAAAACTTATGAGCAAATGTATCATCCTTGTCTTCTTATCTCATAGGACTCAGTGGTCTGTGTGCCTGTGCATTATTAAACTTGATTATTTTCTACATCAAAACATCTGAGACTCTTCTTTGGTAAGGCGGCTACGTCACTAGCCAGATCTCCTGCTCTTTGTAGCGAAATCCCCTAGAGTTGTCGGATAATATTTGCTCTTCAGAGAATTGTTCTCCAGTATTGCTAGTTGAAACTTGATATCTTGCTATCAGTTCTTTCGCAGAGGTCACAATTGTCATTTCTGGTGGTAGATTGTGTGTAGATAAAGATGTCAACATCTATGCTTTTTCGCAGAGTTTCGGTTTTAATGTAGTTGCCTTGGATAATGATGTCCGATAGCTATGTCCAGGAAATTACCATATTTATCTGTTGTCATTTCAATCAAGTGCAAAGCCAAATGCCATTTCTCACGCATTCTACATGTTATAAATTATATTTCCAAAATACATTAAAAGAACACGAGTCTTAATGTCAGAATTCTAATCTCTAAATGTCAACAAAACAATCTTAAAATCTAACAAAGTAAAATAATAAAAAAAAATGTAAACACATTAGGATATATGCTTAAAACAAACAGTAAAAATATGTGATTTTAGCATATTTTAGGATTTTTCCTAAAAAAATCCAAAACCAAAACACACGAGGGCGGTTTTGCCAAAACCAAGACCAAAACACGAAATTAATCCAGATCCAAAACCAAAACCAGTTCACTGGGGTCAGTGAGCATCTCTAATTAAAATAGACTATTTGTTTTAATGCTACTTATATATAGGCATTTTAAAATACCTATAGGCACCATATAGTTATATCCACCACATATAGTTCACCTACATATATATGGGTATCAGAGCATGCTGGCACTTGTGAATCCCAACGAGGTAGCCATGGGTATTCAGATGCTTGTTGAACTACAAGTGTCACCATCATGGACACATCCTGGCTTTCTCTGGACCTGGGTCAAAAATGTATTTATATATGTGTAATTAAAACACTGATACCCCTACACCCACCACCTAGGGTTGTGGGAAGAGTGTTAGTGCTATCAGCACGGAGCGGGGTACAGCTGGTGGGCCGGTTGGAGGGTTAAGGGCCAGCATTGCTAACCTCAAAATCTTATACCCATTTTTTAAACATGATTCAAAGTTTTTTGAACAAAGTAAACTGTTTTAGTTGTGTAATCAAACTTAATAAACTTTATAAGATTTGTTTTTTGCCTTTTTTTGCTTTTGTTTTTTGTATTTTTCTTTTTGTTTTTTGATTTGGCTTAAAATAACTTGAAATGGGAAACATCTGATCTGTGGCTTCGGCTATGATGTGGTGACATCAATTCTTCTTCAGCTGCTAAAAAAGGAAGGAACATTTTTTGAAAATGCACTCTTACTACATCTTACTATATGGTGAAATGCTAGCTCTATGGTTGTGCATAAATATATATCTATAATATAAATGCTTAGTGGCGTGTGTTGTCTGTGTGTGTGTGTGTGTGGAAAAAATAAAATTAAGCTGCAGCGCCACCTGCTGGGCGGAGTTATACACTGACCTACTAAATTTTTAGTGTGTGTGGAAAAAAAAATTCAGAAAGGGCTGAAATTTGGTATACTAAGATGTTTTTAATTTGTTAATTTAATTTGTTAATTGTTAAAAGTGTTTATAAAGATTTAAAAAAAATATATATATATTTCTTGAAGGAGAAGTGACAGTTGGGAGTGGTTGGTGGTTGCCAGGGGTGACAGTGGGGAGTGGTTGGTGATTGCCTGGGGGTGACAGAGTGAGAGGAGTGTGATACTCAGGACCGCTGAGAGAGATCCCTGTGTCTGGATAGACATCTGGATAGATGTGGCGATGAAAATGAAGGATGAGGTGATGGAGAAGAATGATGAGGTGGTGACATGTGGACAAAACCACGTTAAAAAAGGGCGCTTACGTCGGGAAGTAACGCTCTTCCCCTGAGGAGGCCTGGGCTATGGCCCAAATGCATGACAAGAACCTTTTTAACACCTTAAGTAGCTTGATTTGACTAGAATGCATGAGTATCATGCACGGGTTAACTTGTATGTATGTATGTATATATATATATATATATATATATATATATAGTTGTGCAAAGGTTTTAGGCAGGTGTGGAAAAAATGCTGCAAAGTAGAGTGCTTTCAAAAATAGAAGTGTTAATAGTTTATTTTTATCAATTAACAAAATACAAAGGGAATTGACAGAAGTGAATTCAAAATCGAATTAATATTTGGTGTGACCACCCTTTGCCTTCAAAACTGCATCAATGCATCAATTTTTCTAGGTACGCTTGCACACAGTTTATGAAGGAACTCAGCAGGGAGGTTGTTTGTTCCACACATCTTGGAGAACTAACCACAGATCTTCTGTGGATGTAGGCTTGCTCAAATCCTTCTGTCTCTTCATGTAATCCCAGACAGACTTGATGATGTTGAGATCAGGGCTCTGTGGGGGCCATATCATCATTTTTTCTAGACCCCTGGCATGTGCATACTTTACACTGGGAAGCACACTACTAGATAGGTTCTCCTGAACCTGACTTGGACATTACTGCACGGGAACGCCCTCATTGTCCATTGATTATGGCACCATGCCCCTTCACCTCCTTGTTCACACCCCAAAATCGTAGACCACAGTAAGTGTCCTTTGCTTCTGCATACACAACGGAGTGGCACTCATTGTCGGATGAGTGCCCCCGTTATGAGCATGCACGAACAGGATTTGCATACTACTATATGCCCAAAAAACAGAGATACGTGCCTTACTGACTCAGGCGCCGTATCTCCAGAAGGATATAAATACATTAGAGACTGTACAAAGAAAGGCAACTAAAATGGTGCATGGTCTACAGCACAAAACTTACCCGGAAAGGCTAAAAGATCTTAATATGTATAGTTTAGAACAGAGAAGGGAACGGGGGAACATTATAGAAACTGTCAAATATATCAAGGGTTTTAACAAGATACAGGAAGGAAACATTTTTTAATGGAAGAGAAGTACTAGAACACGAGGACATGTACTGACACTGGGGGGAAGCGAAGTATTAGAACACGAGGACATGCACTGACACTGGGGGGAAGAGAAGTATTAGAACACGATGACATGCACTGACACTGGGGGGAAGAGAAGTATTAGAACACGAGGACATGTACTGACACTGGGGGGAAGAGAAGTACTAGAACACGAGGACATGTACTGGCACTGGAGGGAAATAGGTTCAGAGAAAATTTTAGGAAAAATGACTTCACAGAAAGGGTAGTGGGTAAGTGGAATAGCTTCCATCAGAGGTGGTAGAGGCTAATACAGTAGAGCAATTTAAACATGCTTGGGATAGACATAAGGATAGCCTTAAAAATAACTAAGGATCAAATAGGGTTTGAGGTTACCATAGTTTAAAAAATAGGAAGACTGGCCAAGCAGTTTTTGGCTGCTGTCAAATTATATGTTTCTATGTTTAGGCGAAGCAAAGCTAAATGAAGGCATATTTGTAGGCCCCCCAAATAAGAAAACTGCTTACGAATGAAATATTTAACGTCAAATTGACGGAAAATGTCTCTGGTACTTGGTCCTACTTCAAGGCTACTGTGAGTGGATTCTTAGGGAACAGAAAAGAGGCCGTCTATGTGCCCATCGTGATGAATCATTGGACAACTATAGGAATATGGTTTGTAGAATGTCACTTAAAATTCACTTTTTACATTCCCATCTAGATGTTTGTGAATACGATGAAAATATTTTAATGCTATAGAGATTAATTGAAATTTTCACTTTACTTTATTGTCATCTTACTGTTTTCAGATATAGCTGTGACCGCTTTTGTTATTTGTGTGTATCTAATAAATGTGACATTATAGAGATAGTCTGAATTTGCCACTGAATTCAGCATCCCTAAATTAGGCGAAAACACATATTCACATTCCAGATGCAGAGAAGATTTTAAAAAAATTTGAGTAGTGAAATTACTTTGTATCTATTATTTTTTCTACAAACATGGGGGACAGCAATGGGAGCTACCTGTGCTCCAACATATGCTGATCTGTAATTAGGATGTGAGAAAGGGAAATTATTTTTTACAACCCCATGTCCTGATATTTTGATCATGACAGTGCCCAACATCATTATATAGAAGACTTATTGATTATATAGGTAAGAAATTGTGGACTCTTTTAATAAATTGATCACCACCCTCAATAACAATTCTCTAAACTATGATATTTAATGAGAAAGTGTTGCAAGATTTGAGGGGCTTATTAGGAGAGTGATTTAGAGATCATCTAAGGGGCTTATTGGGAAATACATTGATGGGTCATATGTTAAACAATATGCCCACTCCTCTGGCTTGCCCTCTGTTCAGGCTGTTATAGCTACAGTACACCCTGGGTTCTACATCCACATTGGCTCCATCAGTCATTTAACCTCCAACCGCAGAGACAGGAAACGGGTGAAGCTCCTACCTTGTAAATTTGTCCCCCAAACCCAGTGGTCAATACAACCAGGGCATTTCCAACTAATGACATATTCCAGCTACCTGTCCTGTCCTTGGTCATTTCTCCGACTACGATTGATTTGTCAATGAACTGCAGAAAAATGTGTTCTACCCTGTCTGCAATCCAGACTGTGAGAACATTTTTGATAGTCTTTGATATATTTATGTCTATATGGCCAATAACCTTTTGACTTTGAACTGCAGCAATAGCTTTCACATATTGTATTGAGTGCTAGAGAAAGCTCTCAGCATGGTGTGTTTATGCTGTATTTGCAATCCACTAGAAATATGCAACGTGCCCTTTCTAACCACAGGAAGTGGTAACACCCTCAACTTCTGTTTTAATGACCAGACAATAGCTCAGTATGAACAAGGCACAGCACCATGTCACCCCTGGTTATGATGACATTAATTGGTAAGTAGAGAGATTTTTTATAGAATACATGTTTGATGGGTATTACTTGAACCTTGTTTGCAAATTGAAAAATTCAAGGAATAAAATGGGCAGAGTGTATCTATTTTTCTGTGTTATCACAATATACTGATCCAGTAAAGAATTGGACATTTGTGTAGTAATTTAATAACAATAATATTATCAATCAAAAAAAAATAATTAAATACTTGATCAGAGGAATCTGAATGGATTTAAGGATTCAACCAGATTGATGTCAGAGTTCATCTCAATTATTTACAATGGGAATTAAATATTAAAGTTCTTTTTTGGTTGTAAATGTATTGGAGCTGATTTATCAAGGCACGCATACTGAACGCAATGTGCGTTTGTTTTAAATTGGATCCGCGTACTCTCAAATTCAACAATCAGCAGATCTGAAGATAAGTGCACTGATGAATTTGGGTGGAGGTCTGCTGTGCTCTACTATGCAAAACACTGCAGGATACGCCCAATACCAATGGAATATAAATTTGCAAAAGAACACACAGGAAAAAAAAATTAGTTAATGTCACCTGCTAATAATATAGGCATTAATGATAAAACAGTTAAAAAAATGTTTTTTTCTCTCCATGAAATACACTTATAAGCTTGATCTTAATTCCTATTTCGCATAAAATACATTTTTACAGTTGCTCCTGACTGCAAACACATGCTATAGCATGCATAGGAGACTGTCATCAGGACTTAGACTACCCCTATAGTTGGAGCAAGAAATATGGCATAACAACATGTACTGTTGAGATTCCTAAAGTTTGAATTGGATGTGGCTATGTGCGCTCGAGCTTGGCACGCCCATACTGTACATTGACTACGGGCAATCGCCCCTTCCCTCCCAGAAATCACATGCTGTAGTAAGGGTCCTTTGCGATGTAAGATGAATTGAATGCTGCTGTGTTATTTGGCTTATGGTGCGGTTCTGGGCGTGCGCAGAGTGGTTTAGCATGCGATACGCACAAAATCGGCACATACGCAACTTGATGAATCAAATCCATTATGTCAATATTTCACATGGATATTAAAAATGAGCAACTGAGTGAGACACAATTAGGAAAATGTTAGAAATTTAACATATTTGTATCTTATTTCTAAATAGTGCAATTTATTTTTCAGCATTGATTAATGGTGAATTAGGTGAGTACAGTACAAGTAGTAGATATAAAACATAAATGCACTGTGTCTGTATGTATGTATATATATATATATATATATATATATATATATATATATATATATATGTATGTATATATATATTTATATATATATATATATATATATATATATATATATATATATATATATATATATATACTCTTTGTCCGTGTGTCTGTATTGTGTAAGTTCACAGTATCAATTGTTTGGGGTAAGTATATTTTGATTACAAAAACTTCCAGTATCTTGCTCTGTATTTCAGATACAATTTCATTATCTATGAATGCAAGTTCCCTTTTTCTGGTGTATTATGCAGCTTCTATATGTACAGTTACATAGTTTTCGCTGTAGATCATTGTATAGACAGATATACAAATGGAACAAGCTTTATAAATCAAAGGCTCGACCCAAAAAGCTCAGTGAACTTGCTGGACTGCTTAACAACATTCTCGACTTTGATTATATTTCAGTGGTAACAGAATGGGGTTAGATACAACCAAACATCACAAGGTTAGATTCACATTATTAGGTGAACAATTTTGAGAATTAATTTATTAAAAATTACTATTTCCCAAAAAATAATTAAAAACATTTTTTAGAGGTATAAAAGTTACAATGTATTCAATGGTTTTTAATGTTTTGTTTTATAGTTATTTTTTGCTAAAACAATTTGACCATAAAATTTTGTTAAAATATAGTTTTATATTTCAATTGCAAAGTTTTTTTTCAGTACTTTCTTTCGGTAAATAAAATTTAAAAAAAATCAAAATTAGTTTTACTCACTCAGTCAGTGTAAGATCCCTGGATTTTTTAAAAAAAATTATAATGTATTTGCTTTGAGTTACTTTGCTATTAACTACAAGTTAACATGTTATTTTTACTGAAATATATGTAACTGTCATCTAGTTGCAAAATAATCTTAAAATAGCAATAATTATTTGAATATTTGGAAGTTTGCAAACAGGATTGAAATGGGTGGAGGGAGTTCATCGTAAATAATTAAATATTTTGGGGCAGAAAGAAAACTGACTGTTTAATGTGAGATTTTATCTGCAGTTCAAAGTCATGATATGTTTTAATGCCCAGTGATCACAGGTGAGCACATTTTCACCACCGCAGACCAAAACTTAATTTGAATCATTAAATTATTTCTAATTTTATAAAATTGTTTGCACAGATTTATAAAGTGGATGTCCACTTTTTTCCTAGACCCCTCTCCTATGTTGTTAATTTCACCTGGTGTGGCATTAGCTCAGGTGGTCATGCTCTATATGGCATTGATATTTATAACCATGCAGAAATACACATTGCCAAAAGATGTAATGTAGGACAACATGTTCCCTGGTGGAAAACTTACGGTCAATGGAGCTATTGAAATATGTTTTGTAGAGTAACGAATCAATGCTGCATTATCTGGTAGTTTGATGGAAGTATGTCTCGGATGCCAGGGGAATACTGCATATTCGAGTATGTAGTGAACACTTCAATTATTAGTGTAGGTGTATCATGGTGTAGGGTTTTTATCATGGTTTAATTGGACTCCCCAGTGTCTGAATGGCATCTAGATGGTTTGGACATTTTGGTGCTTCTAACGTTACAGCATTTGTTTGGCGAGACACTTTTTGCTGTAAAATAATATAATAACATACCAGGGTAGATGTGCCGGCATGGTTAGAAGAGTTGAGTGCGCAGTAATTGGCCTGTTCTACGCAGATTCCCGAACTTAGTCCGATTCAACATCTCTAGGATGAGCTGGGAAGTCAATTCTGAACTAGACCACAGTAGTTAACTTCCGTGGCTTATCTCAGTGTAGCTGACATCTAGTGAAAAGTCTTTCCAGACAGGTAAAGACTGTAATTGCTGCACAGTGGGAACCTACTATACACTGTATTAGTCACTATGAAAATATTGATATTTTCTGGACCTCTGCTGCCTAGATACTTTTAGCCTGATAATGAATCTCCATGAAATTTGTTAATGTACCCACCATATACAACCTTAATCTTGCTACCTAAGTTTGGCAATTGGGGTTAGTCTAGCTATAGGCTGGGCTTGTAATGATTTATGCTATGTTTATGTTACTGCATTTATGTTGCTGCATTTATGTTACTGCATTTATGTTGCTGCATTTATGTTACTGCATTTATGTTGCTGCATTTATGTTATTATAGTTGTTACTGAATCTATGGTATTATATTTATGTCACTGCATTTATGGTATTATATTTATTTTACTGCATTTATGATATTATATTTATGTCACTGCATTTATGTTACTGCATTTATGGTTTTACATTTGCAAATAATGTTACTGCATTTATGATATTATACTTATGTTCCTGCTTTTATGGTATTGCATCTATGTTGCTGCATTTATGTTATTATATTTATGTTACTGCATTTATGGTTTTACATTTACAAAAAATGTTACTGCTTTTACGATATTATAATTATGTTACTGCATTTATGCTATTGTGTTTATGGTATATGTCAGTGTAATAGTCACTGCTGCTAAACATACAGTACCAACTAATATTCAGGGGAGAAAATTAGACCAAGCCAACAAGTCACGCTAATAGCCCAACCAGACACTTTGATATTTATGGCTGCAATCATAAGTAGTTAGGAACCAACTTTTTTTGAATAGTTGTGACTGTCCTGTGAAAAGCTTCTGGTATTTATATAACATTTACTGCTGGTCACTGTGAGGAAAATGAGGACCAAACAGTATAGCATACATATGACATCTACAAACCATTCAAGATCTAATAGATTAGGAAATGGTAGAGTTTCCCAATGCTCTACTTGCGATCACATCACACGTTGACCAGTTGCCAGGTAAGTGCCCTGTATCCACTTACCTCGCAGCACGTATACAAAGTTTTACACACACCTGTCCAACATTATATCTGTATCTGGAAATTGTATTGTAATATAGTATATACCAGTCTGTAGGTTCCTTCCATGTGACCTATAACTGCCACCTCTGCTGTATTGTAGGAGCTGCAGTCAGACCTGTGGTGATCTTTTCTCCTAATTATTATAATATATTCATCTCTGAATCGGTGACTATGACATGTAACACCGGACCTGCTGCAGAAGAGACACAGACATATGACTGGTATAAGGACAACAAGCCGATACATAGAGACCAACAGAGCATTGAGATTAAACGTGCAAAAAAGGCAGACAGTGGAGATTACCAGTGTAGGACCAGTACTGGTGATTACAGTCATCCTGTCAGACTGGATGTTAGTTATGGTGAGTTATCAGCTCAGATCCTCAATTTCCACTTGTTGTACTTCAATTAGATTCACTAACAACTAACACGTCAATAATATTGTCTTCATATTACAGAATATCTCATTCTGCAGAAACCCCCCTCTGTTTACGAAGGAGACCCCCTGACGCTGAGATGTCACAGTGTTTTGGGATTTCCTGCACAAAACACAATGTTGTACAAGGATGGTGAAGTGATACAATCCTCAGTCGCTGACTCTGTGTTACATATTGCTAAAGTAGATAAAACTGTGACCGGCACATACAGATGTACACGACAATTACTGCATTATGATGATAACAGTTATTATAATTACTCAGCTGTATCCAATATCTCGGTTTCAGGTGAGTTGTGGGGAAATCCTGCACTAGAAATATGATATATTATTATGTATGTTGGAGTTTTACTTTCATAATTTTCTTACAAAACAAAACATACTCAAAACAATATCTCTGTGTGCCCGGAGCCAGACAAGGGGTATATTTATCAAACTGCGGGTCTGAAAAAGTGGAGATGTTGCCTATAGCGACCAATGAAATTCTAGCTGTCATTTTGCAGAATGTACTAAATAAATGATAACTACAATCTGATTGGTTGCTATAGGAAACATCTCCACTTTTTCAAACCCACAGTTTAGTAAATATACCCCAAGAACTGGTTCTTCCTCAAAGGCCTTCAAAATTTTGTACTCCCACAGATATGGGTTAGTGATCCAGCCCTATAAGTTTATTGACACCCGAGATGTTATGCAGGAGACACCTTTATTTCTTCTTGAATATCATGTTGAATATATACATAATAAACACACTGCACTGACATTTTGGTGTAAAATGGCTAGTTCTATCAGCAGGGAGTGAGCGCTAAGCCTACTTTAGCGAAAACCAGAAAAAAGCAAAATTGCAACTATATAAATAAATGTGTTGGTGAACTTTATGCAGAGTGATTTAATAGGAAATTTCCACAAATGCTGTAATTCAGACAATTATTATTATTATAATTGTTGTTGATTTGTAAGGTGCCACACTGCTCCGCTGCGCCGTACAGTAGGGAAAACGGTGCATACATAAAACTGTGACATACAAGGTAGACAAAATAAAGGCAGACATGAAAACAAAGGGTATGGAGGACCCTGCTCATTAGAGAGCTTACATTCTAAGTGGAAGAGGGCAAAGCTGAAACAAGAGGAGCGAGTGTGGCTCAGAGTGAAGATTGGGACAGTTGTGAGGGTGTTTTAGTGTGAATGGTGTTATCGAGAATAGGGTAAGCTCTAAAAAAGAGATGGGTTTTCAAAGAGCATCTAAAGATTTGAAGGCTGTGGGAAAGTCTGATTGGGCGTGGTAGGGAATTCCATAAGTGGGGAGCAGCACGGGAGAAGTCTAGTAGACGGGAGTGAGAGGTGGTTACCAGAGGCGAGAAAATGCGAAGATCAGAGGTAGATCTAAGAGGGTGGGAGGGAAAATATTTTGATATGAGATTTGGAATGTATGCAGGGATAGTGTTGTTGAGGGCTTTGTAGGTAAGGGTGAATAATTTGAATTTGATTCTGGAGGACAGAGCCAGTGTAGGAATTTGCAAAGTGGTGCAGCAGAAGTGGAGCGGTGAGAGAGGAAGATCAGTCTTGCAGCAGCATTTAGGATGGATTGAAGTGTGGATATATGGGTGTCGGGAATGCCAGATAGCAGGAGGTTGTAACAGTCAAGATGGGAGATGATGAGAGAATGGATAAGAGATTTGGTAGCATGTTGAGCAAGATAGGGGCGTATTCTGGCAATGTTTCTATGGTGGAGTTGACAGGACTGGGAGAGAGTCTGGACTTGAGGAATAAAGGAGAGAGTGGAGTCAAGTTTATCACCAAGGCAGCGGACTTGGTAGACTGAGGTGGTGTTATTGACAGTGAGGGAGATTTGAGGGCAGGTGGTGATTTTGACCAGAGGGAAGATAATTAGTTCTGTTTTGGACATGTTGAGCTTGAGGTAGCGTTGGGACACGTAGGTGAACCAGGAAAGAACTCTGTTATGAAGGCCAATGGAGTGAAGGGTGTGTAAGAGAAGAGGGTGATCAACGAGCAGATAACCACTTGCACAAATGCTAAAGTGATATAAAAAGTTCTTCAGATATATTCACTACTGCATGATCAGTAAGTCCACTATATGTAACCAAATTATACAAAAGTGTTTAATGACAGACATATAATAAAATAGCCACTAATACGCAATGGCTAAATTTTGAATAGAAGATAAGTATTCACATATATAAGGAAATAATGGTTACAGCTTTCAAATAAAGTTGTATAGTGGATAATATATAGGCTTATTGGTAGAAATAGACACACATGGCCTGATTCATTAAGGAAAGTAAGGCAAAAAAAATTTCTCCTGGACAAAACCATGTTGCAATGCAGGGCGTGCAAATTAGTTTATTATTTTGCACATAAGTTATATACTGTCTGTTTATTCATATAGCACACAAATACTTGCTAGCTTATTATTACACTAGTTTATCTAGGACATGCCCTACCCAAACTATAAATCTGTCCCCACATTTCAATTTAGCCCCCCCCTCCAATGAAACATGGTTTTGCCAAGGTGCAAAGTTACTCTTTTTTTTTTTTTTTGCTTTCCTTTCCTTAATGAATCAGGCCCTCACATTGTATCTTATGAAAAAATATATATTCTATTTATCCTTGAGAGAAGTAAAGAAATATAAGAATAAAAAATAAAGAAGAATAAAAAAAGAATATAAAAATAAATATTAAGGCTTAAATAAACAAGAACACAATTAAATGAACAATTATTTAAAAGAAAATTTTAATATTTGGTCAGTATATACTAATACCAGCTACTACAAAGGGTCTGATTCTAAGTATTTTATTACACATTTTCTGTCTTTATTACTTGTCTATTGGTTTTAATATATTCGACTTTTTCTCTGACCTGACTGAGAAAATACCTTGTTTCAAAAATTCTTTTTGATAGTAATTAATAATAAAAGTATTTTTTTATTAATATTTCCGAATTTATGTAATAATGAGGGGACAGGAGTGCCTACTTATCCAGTTCTAATTTTTTTGCTGTGTATTATGATCAGTAAGTTGTCAGCTTGTAAATTAGCAACTTAGTGGTTGGTTTTACCCAAGACATATTCCTCTAACTGTGTTAAGTGATAAGTACTAATATCACAGACCAAGCACTGCTACATGTCACTTCTGCAATGAGAAAGGCCTCCCCTCCTGCTTTGCCATTGACCACTACCCTTAGGAGTCTTCACGCTTTTCTAGGGGAGGTAAACTCAGTGTTGTGTCTTAAATAATTTGCTTTTTTTATGATTTAAAAAATAATAGCTATGTTATAGGCAAACTTTGTCTGCAATGTATATATTTCATCCCCTTGTCCCTGGACAAACAATTTTACATTTTAATCATTTCCTCTTCTAGACCTGTTCTCCCGTCCAGAAATAAAGATGGCTCCAAACACAATATATGAAGGTGATGACATGACCCTTACATGTGACACCACTCTGGCCCCTTTCAGGAACCTCACAGGACTGCAGTTTGGTTTCCACAGAGATGGGCGGAATGTGCAGGAGTTCAATTTGTCTGATACATACATAGTTCCGTCAGCTCAGCTGGAGGATTCTGGGAATTATACCTGTGATGTGAGAATTGTCACTAGCAGTGAGAGGAAGAGGAGTGAGATGTTCTTTATTCAGGTAAAAGGTGAGTGTGGAACACTGAATCATATGTCTGTATATGTCCCTACATTGCAGAGGGTTAAATCAGGACCCAAGTTGGCCATAGCCCCAATCACACACACATTTACACAAGACTATATTTTGTAATTTTTTCTAGAATGCCTCACAACCCCTGGTCTGCTTGTCAAGGTATCTTTTTGAGACAGTATCTATAGCAGGGGTCAGGGAACTTTTTACCTTTTACCCCCAAATATATTTAGATACGCCAACGTTACCCCCTTGATTTGAAAGGAAGGAAATCATATATTATTAATTATTGGAATTCAAAATTTCATTGAATCTATTAAAAATTTCTTTGAAAGCTTCAAGTTCAAAACTTCAGGTTTTGGAGAAATGATGTTGCTTCATTTTTGATACGAGAGCATTAATATTGGGGCATTTTGATGTCAGAGCAATTTGGATACAGTCTTCAGCGTCCAATCGATTTCTCTGCTTTGTTTTTATGTTCGTTAGAGTGGAAAATCCTTGTTCGCAAAGGTAGGTTGTTGCAAAAGGCAGCAACTTTTTGACTGCCTCCTCATGTGCAATTTTGATGCCTTTGCAGCTGTTGACATCCAAAAATATGACAGATCTGCTTTGTTTTCAAATGCAATACGTGCTTCATTATTGCATCGAAGCTCAAGAAGTGCCTCTGCCAACCCTTGAGGCTCTTCGGGTACAACATCAATTTCACATTTAAAAGGGTCTACAATCCAACTGACAGCATGTGAATCGGCAGAATTACCCCCAGGAATTTAATTTTTACCTCATTTGGGGTAATCTACCCCTGTTCCCTGACCACTGATCTATAGAGTTCTCAGGATGTATTATTTCATCGAGCCATCAATGAATGGTCAAACCTTAAAGATGTCAAAGCAATAAACCATTTTCTGAGATTTGCCACTTATTATAGTTGCTGACGGTTTGAAATTTTGGAAAATGGCACCATCCAACCGCCAATTAGTAACTGCAGTGGTTGGATTACAATAGTAAAAGTAAATGGAGCATGTTTCTAAGGAAATTAGTTTCTGATAATTAACTTCCAATTGGTTTTCCTCTGAAAACAAAAGATAGGATTTTCTTCCATGTTACTCAGCTTTGGCCGATTGCTTGTTAATTTTACAGCATACCCTCCATTATAAGGTAGAAACAAGCAGGTAACCTACATACTTGTTAGATTACAAGATCTCACGAAAAGGGTCTACCCCCCTTTGGTTTCCCCTGCCTGCTCCCAACTTGTACACCCATGTGTAATGGTCTTAGTACTGTGCCTTTATTCTCCTATTCTCTGTTATGTGACATTTGTTATATACCCTCCTCTCCCCATTGTTGGGCACTGTGGACCTGTGTGTCACCATATAAATAAACAAAATAAACAATGTTAATAGAAATACAGGCATGGGTGGAAATGACTCTGTAACTAGAGTGTGTGCGATTGAACAACTGTAGGGATCACAAAGGGGCTGGAATCCAATTTTACACTAATGGGGAACATTTATAGCATCTGCAGATGTACATATGCATTTGTGCGCAATATGCAGCCAAGCTCAACACTATACAATGAGATATTCGTGTAGTATTTGCCTGCTGTACATTTCACACCACACCCAGCATATGATTTAATGTCTCTTTCAGTTATTTTTGGTATTCCACAAATAAATAGCAGCCAGCCATCGGTGACAGAGGGGGATGACATGACTCTGGCCTGCGACCCAAGACGTTATCCGGCCAGATCTACTACAGAGCTGCAGTTTGCGTTCTACAGAGATGGGCGGAATGTTCAGGAATTCAATTTCTCTGATACATACAGAGTTCCGTCAGCTCAGCTGGAGGATTCTGGGAATTATACCTGTGACGTGAGAACTGCTTTCAGCAATGTGAGGAGGAGGAGTAATGTGTTATCTCTGCAGGTAGAAGGTGAGTTTGGGATACTGAGACAATATATCTGTATATCTCCCAACATTGCAGAGGACACAATGAGAAAATTATAGCCAAGGTAGCCCACTATGGGAGCGCCCCGCATGGTAGTGTGCTATGTATAATTCTAGAAAAGAATGTAAATGCTTTGATAGAATCGCCTATTTTATAAAATGCTAATATGTAATTGAGTAAAGAATATAGTGAGTCATTCACCATGCTATACATTGTTGGTTTTACAGCTAAAATCTGATATTTTAATTGCCAATGTACTAAAGCTGTACCGAAAATGACAATTGCATTAATTTAAAGGATAATTAGAATTATAAGTAAAAATTTAGTTGTGAGTGAAGGTAGGGGAGGTAAATGAGTTAACAAAATAATACTGTAATCTTCTGTCCGGACGGGTCAGAACAAGAGAGTTGGGGGGAGGGGGAGTTAGCTGTATATTAATTTATTTACCTAACTAAGTTCCAATCAAAACTCCAGTTTTAGTTTGGGGCAGAAAGACTTGTTTCTAGCTTGACCACTATTTGTATAAGAACTAACATACTCACGTGGAGCAGGCTGTTATCTATACTCTGAAAAGATGATCGATCCCCTGGATAATAACTATCATTGTGCAGATACAGTGTAGTAAAGGCAACAAATACACTAAGAAATATACAAATTTTTCTGTGCTGTTTAGCTATAGAGAAAGGATTCCCGCTGCCTATACTTCTTGGAGCCGTAATCGGACCTCTAGCGGTCATACTCCTCATCTCCGTCCTCCTTGTCTGGAAATGTAGAAATAAAAGAGCTTCAAGAAACACAACGGCAGGTAACTATGGTTTCATGTATCTTCCTTACTTTCAGTTTAAAGATACAAATAACCAGGTCTGGAGATGTGAAAAAGGAAAGGGCCCACGCCTGAGGAGGCAGGTCAGGGGAGGCGTGAGTGTCAACGCAGGTTGTGTTCATCAAAGTGAGTAATCAGCAAAACAATTAGATGGAAGAGAGTGTCAGACAATCCGGGTCAGAAACACACATGTCAGAGATTTCATTGGCAATGGTTGTGCTTCCCTCTAACTCTTTTCCACCTAAATAATCATAGCCTACTTTAACATATAGGAAAATGCCTGCAATTCCATACACTGAAGGTGCTAGCAGGGATACTCACAGACAAGAAAGACTTCCTGTGCACACAACTATGACATTGATAGGTATCATGATTTTTAAAAATAAATACATAATTTCCCAACTAGTTAGAGCACCTCTGGCAACCGCCAAGGTGGGCTGATGTAATATAGCCTTTCCAAAGTATATTGTAAAGGAATGGCTCATTCCTACCCTTCACTATTTCATGTACCCATTGCCTGCACGCAATGAGGGCATCCACTTTGTAGATAGCACCAATATTCGGGAGCACGCAACCTATCATTTCACTAGGAAAGCACCACATCATTTGAGTGAAGTCATTAGTTCCCCAACGAATGAATAGTCTGAATATTGTTTCAGCTCACAAAAAAGGCTGAATAATAAATAAAACATTGGTTTTGTTTTCCTCTAGACATGTTATACAAGATGATTGTGTTCTCTACTTAATTTCTTGCATTTATGCATGTGGAATGTTCTGTATTTTTTGCCTTAATTTGTCTCGGATTTTGCCTGTTGGTCTGTTTTATGAATGTGCAGTGCGGCAGAATGTTATAGTGCCATATAAATACTACTACAACTACTACTAATACTAATATGATTAATAATAATAATAATAATCCTTTTGCTCTCTTTTTCTTTTTTGTCAGCTTCTACCAGTAAAACTGTGAGTATTTCCTAGATTCATATGGACCTACAGAGCCAGGTTGCAATGTTTTGTAGATCTGGGGTTTAGAGATAGGATTAATGAGTGAGGTGGATTGCCAGGCACATTCAGCTCTGTCTATGACCATGTGTGGCCAAATCTGACAGAGGTCCAGGCCGACCCAAAGATTAGACCATGGAGACAGTTCACCGAGTGTTTGCCCAGCTTTACCTTACTGTAATGCCTTTTTGCAACTTCTTTTTACGAACCAGTTGAAAAGTCCTGAGGGTTATGGTCCTGGCTGGTGCAGGAAAAGATCTAAGTTCTTAACCCCTTAAAGTGTAGGGATACAACCACTTTCTAATATATTCTAGGCAGCATTAACATTTAATATGTCCCCAGGAAATATTGGATTTAAAAAAGAAGTTGTTAGTATCTACTCTAAAGTAGGTAAAGAAACTTGTTGGATGGACTTAGTACTAAAATATAATACTTTATTTGTGCACGTTTATTTTCAACCTCAATACTGTTTTTCAAACTTCCTCTAGGGCGGTTCACCTGTCAATTATGCTGAGGTGGAGCCTACAGAAGCGTAAAGAAGGAAGGAGGAAGCCGCTGACCAGACAAAACCGTGCTCTAATCAAAAAAAACTATTTCTCTGGCGCTAATAGACAGCAGATTGTGAAAAATATAGGTATCAGATGCAGCAACTCAAAACAGAGGCAGTGTTAAACCTCTATAAGGATATAGCAAAAAGAAAAAAACAAGATTTGCGCAAAATCTCCTAATATTTATTTACTCAATGAATCAATATAAACATATGTAGCGTATAAATTCTGTGCACAATGTAAAATGCATTGATAAAGAGATTAAATGAATAGATCTTCAAGCAAGGGTTAAAACACAATTAATAATACAAGTAATATTATTACTATTCATAAAATGCACTTTAGCCTTAGATGGTAAACGACATATGTTGATATCCAGCTTGTATGATATCGTTATAATGCACAGATTAATTGATGTAAAGAACAGTGATATCCCTCATTGACGTTTAGACAGTCATGCATGCATCAAGAGACGTTTTTCCTTTAGGTATAGAATCCACAGGGTTATATGAACAATTATCCAATAGTGAGAATTCACACATATATTTACAGTCCAGAGAGGGATTAAATTTCCTCAAATATATACCCTTCAGGTGTCACGCTGTAGGCCTATGAGGCTGAAGATAATAAGACACTAACCGGTATTGATGCCACTGGTCAAACAGGCGCGGAGTCTAACGTACCCCTGGTGGGAACGTACCCCTGGTGTTGACCAGGGACCCCCGCAAGGAGGTTTGGACTTTGCAGCAGAGAGCACGCAGGTCGCGGTCCTATTAGCCAGTTACCAGTGTAGCGTAGAGGGGTCAGACGGTCTCGGGTCACAGCAATCAGGAATATCAGGTACAAAAGGGTAATCCAAAGGAATAGTCGCCAAGCCGAAGTCACGGTACAGAATGGGTCACACAGAAGAGTAGAATGGTCACCAAGCCGGGGTCACAACAGGTAATCAGGAATCAGAATACTCAGGAGTATGGAGGAATAAGGAAGCCAGGAACACTGGTGGTGAACCTGTTACTCTGGCACCCTAATGGCGCCAGAGGCAGGTTTAAATAGAATCCAAACAGAGGTGATTGGTGGAGTGCGGAGGCGGAAACTGAAGCAGCGTCCCGTTGCCTAGCAACGGGACTGAGGCCAGGGCGCATGCGCCCGCAATCCGGAAGTCCGCGGCAGCCGACGGGGGAATCAGACGTCCGTTCCCCGTCTGACAGGGAATCAGCGGGGACGGCGTCTGACATCAGGGTCAAACGACAATTCTCCTGATATGGAAAGATATAGCTTCTATACCACAGTTGTGGCTATGACATATAGAATCCACGGAGAGGATAATAAATCAAATAGCTGAGGCTAATCTCGGAATCGGCACATAGTAAACAGCTTCTTACCGTCTAAAAAGTAATGTGGAACACGTACCTCGGATAGTTCTGCCTTCAAGAATATTGGTAATAACCTCTTGTCCGGAGCAGTGAAAGAACAGTCTAGCTAGTGTTTTCTATCCGGACGCCTTAATTGGTGCGCACCGAAGACTGCATGTACTACGCTTCCAATAACTGCTCACACGGTAAGAAGCTAGACTGTTCTTTTACTGCTCCGGACAAGAGGTTAATACCAATATTCTTGAAGGCAGAACTAACGGAGGTACGTGTTCCACATTACTTTTCAGCCGCTTAGACGGTAAAAATAAATAAAAAATAATAAATAATAATAATTTTTTTAATAAAAAAAATACAGATTTCGAAGCTTTGAATGATTTTTTTCTTTATGTAAAGTTTTGATCCATTACTGTCAAAGAAACAATATATTGAATTGTGAAACGACTCATGTAAACTGTGAGAAACTCAGTAAAGGTTCTTACTGGAGCTTTCCAGCTTTCTATAATATTTCAATAAATAAATATATAAATGAAATCCCTACTTCCCAACAGTCCCAATTAGTCCATCAATTGGTACGTGGTTTCAGGGGATAGAGGGCATTGTCAAATTTGTCCCAATTTTGCAATCAAGAATGTTTTTATGTATGATATCTAATAAATGGTGCGTGATATGAACATGTCTTTTTAACTTTTATGTACTGTTCATAATTTTAAGTTACTACTCTGCTTTTGGTAGCTCTTAAGGACTGGGTCTGCTGTAATGTCTACATGATAGGTTAATGTTATCTCATTTCTGGTCACTAGATGGCACCACAGAGCTGTACTACAAGTAAAATACAAAACATTTTGCACAGTTACCATTAAGGGTATCTTATTATTCCCTTTTTCAGTAATGCCATAGACATTTTTTTAAGTCTTGGACTATGACTGCAATAGTCATTTGTAACCACGCGTGACACAGCTGATATTCACCTCCTTGTACTTCCCAGCTGCCAGTCATTGGTTTCACATGCAAAAATATTCACATATCGACACATTAATATATATAATTACATTTATATATAAATACATTTAATTTATGTGAATTATGTAATCTATAATTCTAAATTGTGTCAACAAATTAAAACAGTAAGATTACTGATTATTTATTCAACAGCGCTGTTATGATAAATTATACGGCAGCTACAGGCTGTTCACCTGCAGTGCAGAAGGAGATTTATATACTCTGATCATCTCATTTCTGGTCACTAGGTGGCAGCATAGAGCACTGCAGGTAAAACATGAACCATCTTGCAGAGTTACCAGTAATAATTGTAGGACCTGATTCATTGATGAACGTAAATGCCAGTATGTGGCGCATTTTGCGTAAAATCGATCTGGCAATGAATGCAGCAATGCCCAATTCGTCTTCAACTGCAAAAGGACCCTTACTGCTACCTACAATTTGAAGAACGGAACAGGGAAAAGACTGGGCGTATGCACGTAGTCAATGTACAGTAAGGGCGTGCCAAGCTGGAGTGCACACAGAAGCGTCTGATTCAAGCTTGTCTATAGCAACCAATCAGCTTCTAGCTATCATTTATCTCATACATTCTAGAAAATGATAGCTAGAATCTGATTGGTTGCTATGGGCAACACCCCCACTTTTACTATTTTGAAGGTTTAGTATTTACCCCTTAGTGTCTCCTGCTCACCTAAAATAGAGGTTGACAAAAAAATTCGATTGAACTCATTTTTGTTCTATAAGTGATTTTTATAATGGTCTGTTTTGAGGGGTTTTATGGTATTTTCAAATAAATGTCAATCTTGTGTGTGTTGTACAATTCTTTGATATAATATCTAAGTACTGGGTGAAGCCGAAATATAACAAATTGTTTACTCAAGAAACTTGTCTACAGAATGCTTTGAAGGGTACATATAATCTGACACATTACCATCTACCAAAACGTCCCCATTTACCCCCGTTCATCCTCTTTCCATAATACTTGACCCTTCCTTGAGGCAATGTGCTGTATCTGACAAGAATACCTCCTCCGGTATCACATTCCCTGCTCTGACTGCAGAGAATCCTTCCATGGAACTAGAGATGACATTTCCCGTTTGCTCTCTAGCCGTGTGTTCCTGTGAGGGATTTAAAGTGTTGTTTTCCAGATCCCAGCGCTGCCCCTGTTAACGATAAAAGTATTTTGTATGTAAGTCGGACACAAAATGTATGGGTTTTAATTATATTTAATCCTGGATAGGCGATAGACACGCAACCACACTAATAGGCTCTCTGTATTCTGAGATCTGAAACCAGTAGGTCATACTCCGTGTCATATTCAACTGGGCTAGAAAAAAAATGTTTGATTAAAATATCTTTCTATTCCACCATAATTCATTATTTGTAAAATTGTAATGCCTTAATGTATGTAATCACATAGAATAATGTGGTGTTATTATGTGGTAAGTCATACTGCCGCTTCTCCTACTGCCATCATTGTAAAACCGTCAAATTCTATTCACTTACATTTTCCATACCGCAACTTCTAAGTTTCCATTGTGACCACTGATCGGGAGAGAATAGAGAAGTGCTATAAAATTGTTCAGGAAAGATACCCAGGGAAAAAAAAAACTTTCTTCAGGAACAAAAATGGCCATTTATATCCTGATTAAAGGACCTTTAATAGGATGCAGTGAAAATCATATTGTCATTCTACCAAAGCTATGTTTAAGATGCATCCAATTTTATATTACAATATCCCCCATGTAAGTAGACTTTCAAAACCTGTTCTCCTATACTAAACTATACTGATTAATATATTGATGTTGCTTATAGGTCCACCAAATGTATTATAAACACTTATTGTGAAGGTAACGTTGCCTATTTGTGTTATAGCTAATGCTACTCGAACTGTAAACTTTATATATCAGATAATCTAAGATGGGTCTAGTTCTGTGTTATCTGCTATTGGAAAAATACCATCTCTAATGTCATCTTTTAAGCCTTAGGGGTATATTTACTAAACTGCGGGTTTGAAAAGTGGAGATGTTGCCCATAGCAACCAATCAGATTCTAGTTATTTATTTAGTACATTCTACAAAATGACAGCTAGAATCTGATTGGTTGCTATAGGAAGCATCTTCACTTTTTCAAACCCGCAGTTTAGTAAATATAATCCTTAATCTCAAATCAATTCAGCTGAATCTGGTTGATTCCGGGAGTAAAATATCCGATTATAATTAATTTAAACATAAAGAGTGATAAATTAGAAAAACAATAAAGCTGCATTTGTTCCGAGACACCAAAATCAACTTAAATCACCGGGAATGTGAATGATTTGGGATGAATCATACCCTCGTTTTACTGTCGTCCATTGAGCTCTTATCAAGTTCTCTGAATTTGGGTGCTTTCTGGTGATTGCACCTAATTTCGATGAATGTTAAGGGGTGCAGGACTGAGTTTTTCAAGAAAAAACTTCACTTTGTCCTTTATGTTTCAAATGAATTGTTTACACAGAATTAAGAACATGAAATAGCGGCGTTATAAGGTAATACTGGAAATTGAGGATAATAAAACACGTTTAGTTTGCATGTTCTCCAGTTCATGGAAATCAGATGAAATCAACTGAAACCACCCAGATTCGGTGAAAACGATGGGAAATTGCAACCAATCGATTGATCTCAAAATGATTCCACTGAATGCGGGTGATTTCAGTGAATTAAGGAAAAAGACGGATATAAACAGGACTGGCTAATCCTCCAAATCAGGCTGTACTTAGATGGACATATAGAGCTATACTTCTGCAGCCGTCCTGTTCTTCATTTATGAACCCTGAAATCAGTTGTTCACAAATCATTGAGAATATAATATAATGGGTCATGCAATCCACTGAAATGAATTCATTAAAACATGTCCTGTTTTTTATTTTTGGTTTAATCTTTCTTTATTGAGGATTGACTATACAGATATAATGGGTACAAGACTTTCAGCAATGTATAGAAAAAGATGCCTAAGTATGGATTTTTATACTGGGAAATCAGGTTAAAAAGCCAACAATCTGGACCATCGGGTACTGGCCCAATTAATATTTTGTAGATAGTGGAGATTGTGTGGCTGGGCTCCTGAGATGTGTAACAAGGATCCACAAAGACGGTCAGCTCCCTCCCTGCTCCTGAAAGATGGTCTTATCTTGGATGTAGTGTCTGGCTTGCAAATACAGCCAAAGTTCGGGAAGGGAGATATTCAGCCACTCCTGCAAGTCAGGGAAGGAATATCCGCACCAGACCACCTACCCATATAACCACAGTCCGAAAACCCCCTGCCTGTAGTCCTGGTGGGAAGTTTGGTTTGTGGGTCACAGCGGTGAGAGTGGACTATGTGGAAGAAATGTATTTTAGTGTCCTCAGATAGAGAGAGCCGTTCAGAGTATAGCAGCTCGGTGGCTCAGTGGTTAGCACTTCTGCCTCACAGCGCTGGGGTCATGAGTTCGATTCCCAACCATGGCCTTATCTGTGTGGAGTTGGTATGATCTCCCTCTGTTTGTGTGGGTTTCCTCCCAGCCTGAATGAATCACAAGCTAATTTCTGTGAGGGATGTAAATAGGAAGAGGAATAAGACTTTTGGTAGGGTGCTCATCTTGATAATATTAATCCTCCCCAGAAGCTTTAGGAACGTCATGTCCTATATTAAGAGTGTAGCTTGAAGATTAGTGGAATATAATACCCCGTAAACAAATTTGAGCCTGTCCTGTTTTTTTTTCATCTTGAATCTTTTTCAATCCACTGAATTGACCCAGATTTCTGACAAATTGAAGTAAAATCATTACTGTCACCCACTGATTTCAAATCAGTGCCACTGAACGCCGGTGATTTTACTAGATTTCTCCTGATTTCAGTGAATTAAGGAAAATTACAGATATAAACAGGACTGGCTTTAAAAAGTCCTCTTTTGATGGAATTATACAAATATACCTCTGCGCACCTTCCTTTCCTTATGTCTGAAATCCATTGTTCACAAATAATTGGGTTTTTGCATTCAATCAAATAAGACTGGAAGTATGAACCAAAACCCCGTCCTGTTTTTTTCTTCAAATTTCTTCAATTCACTGAAATCAGGGAAAATCAACTGAAATCACCCAGATTCAGTGAGATTGATTTCAAATCACTGCAATCACCCCTTGATTTCAAATCAGTACCACTGGATTTCAGTGAATTTTTGAAAATAGCGAGAAAGAAACAGGACTGGGGTTTTCTGTGTTGTTTTTCCTTCTAGTGGGCACCGAGAACAATAAAATACCCACTGGTTCTTTGTGTCTCCTCTCTGATATTCATTGTCCACAAATAATCAAGAATTTTAGCAATTCATCCAACCACGGGCACTCACTGTGGGCAGTCTTTAGACCCGAGGCAACACTACAACACAGCGCACTGCGGAGACTTTGAGCCGTAGCTACATGCTGCGACATCGGGCCATAGGCTGGCATAAGAGTATGTGTCCAGTTAATTTTTAACGGTAAAAGAAAGGTTTCTAAATTATAGCAACTATCAAAGTCGGCTATTTATATAGCGCCACTAATTCCACAGCGCTGTACAGAGAACTCGCTCACATCAGTCCTTGCCCCATTGGGGCTTACAGTCTAAATTCCCTAATATACACAGAATGAGAAAGACTAAAGTCAATTTAATAGCAGCAAAGCAACCTACTAGTATGTTTTTGGATTGGAGATGAAACCCATGCAAATGTGGGCAACAAATACAACTTCTACCCAGATAAGGTCATGGGTGGGAATTGAACTCAAGATCCCAGTACTGCAAAGCAGAGCTGCTAACCACTAAGCCACTGTGACTGACTTTCTATCTACTCACAGTTGGAAAAAACCCTGGCTGTAGTCCTGGTGGGAAGGTTGGATTGTGGGTCAGTGTGGTGAGAGGAGACAATATGTAAGAAATGTGTTTTAGTTTCCTCAAACAAGCCCAGCGTTGGAGGGTAGGGCCAGCTGTGGGATTTGGGGCATCCTGTTGAGCTTAGGAGGAGATAGATAGGGACTTTCAGAGTATAGCAGCACAGTGGCTCAGTGGTTAGCACTTCTGCCTCACAGCACTGGGGTCATGAGTTCGATTCCCAACCATGACCTTATATGTGTGGAGTTTGTGTGTTTTCTCTGTGTTTGTCTTTAAAAAGTCCTGCTTTGATGGAATTACACAAATGTACCTCTGCACACCTTCCTTTCCTTATGTCTGAAATCCACTGTTCACAAATAATTGAGTTTTTGCATTCAATCAAATAAGACTGGAACTATGAACCAAAAACCCGTCCTGTTTTTTTTCTTAAAATTTCTTCAATTCACTGAAATCAGGGAAAATCAGCCGAAATCACCCAGATTCAGTGAGATTGATTTCAAATCACCCCTTGATTTCAAATCAGTACCACTGGATCTGGGTGATTTCAGTGATTTTTTGAAAATAGCCAGAAAAAAACAGGACTGGAGTTTTTCTGTGTTGTTTTTCCAAGCCAGGCTTCTTTCTGGTGGGAACCGAGAACAATAACATTACACCCTCCACCTCTTTGTGTCTCCTCTCTGATATTCATTGTCCACAAATAATCAAGAATTTTAGCAATTCATCCAAACGCGGGCACTCGCTGTGAGCAGTCTTTAGACCCAAGGCAACGCTACAACACACCGCACTGCGGAGTCTTTGAGCCGTAGCTACACGCTGCAACATTGGGCCATTGGCCGGCGTAAGAGAAAAAGATGTGCCCAGTTAATTGTTAATGGGGGAAAAAAGTTTCTAAAGTACAGTAACTGTCATTGGCTATTTATTTAGCAAACACAGGGAGAGCATACAAACTCCACACAGATAAGACCATGGTCAGGACTTGAACTCACAACCCCAGTGTTGTAAGGCAGGAGTGCTAACCACTAGGCCACCGCGCTGTCCTTAACACAAGAGCCATGTATGTATCATTTATTGATCTAAAATAAATTCCAGTGAATCCGGAGGATTTTATGTATTTTCCACTAAGTAAAATTCTCATGTGCCTGGAAATTAAAGGTAGATCTTGGCCTCTTAGAGAAACAACTAGTAGAAGCTAGATACTAATTCCTAACAGCTTTAGGACAAATATCTGTTGTGGGAGGGGCAGCTGGGTGTCTTATAGGCGCTGTTGAGAGCTCATTGGCTGAATCATTGGCCCAACCCCCTGACTGGGTGGAGCCATGCAACCTCTTTGCCTTTTTTGAACATAGCAGGGAAGTTATCGATGGAGCGATAATTTCTAAAGTTTCGGATTTCAATAAGTAAAAGTTGCATGTGGGTTTTTGCCATTGTCAGATGTCGAGGTAGAAGGAAAAGCAGTTCAAAGGCTATACCTGACAAATGACAAGAAACTCAGAACAAACTATGGGCAGCACAGTGGCTTAGTGGTTAGCACTTCTGCCTTGCAGCACTGGGCTCATGTGTTTGATTCCCAACCATGGCCTTATCTGTGTGGAGTTTGTATGTTCTTTCTGTGTTTGTTCTTTGAGCCCAAACAAAATCACAAACTTATTTCTGCAAATCTGGGAGGGATAGGAAGAGGTATAAGGCTTTTAGTGTAGAGTGTTCATCTTGATAATGTTAATCCTCCCCTGAAGCCTTAGGAACGTCATGTCCTATATTAAGAGCGGAACTTGGGAATTAGTGGAATATAATTCTCCGTAAACAAGTTTGAGCCTGTCCTGTTTTTTTTTTCTTGAATCTTCTTCAATCCACTGAATTGACCCAGATTTCTGACAAACTGAAGTAAAATCATTACTGTCACCACAAGATTTCAAATCAGTGCCACTGAACCCGGGTGATTTTACTAGATTTCTCCTGATTTCAGTGAATTAAGGAAATTTACAGAAAAAAACAGGACTGGCTTTAAAAAGTCCTCTTTTGATGGAATTATACAAATGTACCTCTGCGCACCTTCCTTTCCTTATGTCTGAAATCCACTGTTCACAAATAATTGGGCTTTTGCATTCAATCAAATAAGACTGAAAGTATGAACCAAAAACCCGTCCTGGTTTTTTCTTCAAAATTCTTCAATTCACTGAAATCAGGGAAAATCAACTGAAATCATCGAGATTCAGTGAGATTGATTTCAAATCACTGCAATCACCCCTTGATTTCAAATCAGTCCCACTGGATCTGGGTGATTTCACTGGATTTCAGTGAATTGTTGAAAATAGCCAGAAAAAAACAGGACTGGGGTTTTCTGTGTTGCTTTTCCAAGCCAGGCTTCTTTCTGGTGGGAACCGAGAGCAATAAAATACCCACTGCTTCTTTGTATCTCCTCTCTGATATTCATTCTCCACAAATAATCAAGAATTTTAGCAATTCATCCAAACGCGGGCACTCGCTGTGAGCGGTCTTTAGACCCGAGGCAACGCTACAACACACCGCACTGCGGAGTCTTTGAGCCGTAGCTACACGCTGCGACATCGGGCCATTGGCCGGTGTAAGTGAAAAAGATGTGCCCAGTTAATTGTTAATGGGGGGAAAAAAGTTTCTAAAGTACAGTAACTGTCATTGGCTATTTCTATAGCAAACACAGGGAGAGTGTACAAACTCCACACATATAAGGCCATGGTTGGGAATTGAACTCACAACCCCAGTGTAGTAAGACAAGAGTGCTAACCACTAGGCCACCGCGCTGTCCTTAACACAAGAGCCATGTATGTATCATTTATTGATCTAAAATAAATTCCAGTGAATCCGGAGGATTTTATGTATTTTCCACTTAGTAAAATTCTCATGTGCCTGGAAATTAAAGGTAGATCTTGGCCTCTTAGAGAAACAACTAGTAGAAGCTAGATACTAATTCCTAACAGCTTTAGGACAAATATCTGTTGTGGGAGGGGCAGCTGGGTGTCTTATAGGCGCTGTTGAGAGCTCATTGGCTGAATCATTGGCCCAACCCCCTGACTGGGTGGAGCCATGCAACCCCTTTGCCTTTTTTGGACATAGCAGGGAAGTTATCGATGGAGCGATAATTTCTAAAGTTTCGGATTTCAATAAGTAAAAGTTGCATGTGGGTTTTTGCCATTGTCAGATGTCGAGGTAGAAGGAAAAGCAGTTCAAAGGATATACCTGACAAATGACAAGAAACTCAGAACAAACTATAGGTAGCACAGTGGCTTAGTGGTTAGCACTTCTGCCTTGCAGCACTGGGGTCATGTGTTTGATTCCCAACCATGGCCTTATCTGTGTGGAGTTTGTATGTTCTTTCTGTGTTTGTTCTTTGAGCCCAAACAAAATCACAAACTTATTTCTGCAAATCTGGGAGGGATAGGAAGAGGTATAAGGCTTTTAGTGTAGAGTGTTCATCTTGATAATGTTAATCCTCCCCTGAAGCCTTAGGAACGTCATGTCCTATATTAAGAGCGGAACTTGGGAATTAGTGGACTATAATTCTCCGTAAACAAGTTTGAGCCTGTCCTGTTTTTTTTTTCTTGAATCTTCTTCAATCCACTGAATTGACCCAGATTTCTGACAAACTGAAGTAAAATCATTACTGTCACCCACTGATTTCAAATCAGTGCCACTGAACCCGGGTGATTTTACTAGATTTCTCCTGATTTCAGTGAATTAAGGAAAATTACAGATAAAAACAGGACTGGCTTTAAAAAGTCCTGCTTTGATGGAATTACACAAATGTACCTCTGCACACCTTCCTTTCCTTATGTCTGAAATCCACTGTTCACAAATAATTGGGCTTTTGCATTCAATCAAATAAGCCTGGAAGTATGAACCAAAAACCCGTCCTGGTTTTTTCTTCAAAATTCTTCAATTCACTGAAATCAGGGAAAATCAACTGAAATCACCCAAATTCAGTGAGATTGATTTCAAATCACTGCAATCACCCCTTAATTTCAGATCAGTCCCACTGAATCTGGGTGATTTCACTGGATTTCAGAGAATTCTTGAAAATAGCCAGAAAAAAACAGGACTGGGGTTTTAGTGTTGCTTTTCCAAACCAGACTTCCTTCTGGTGGGCACCGAGAACAATAACATTACACTCTCCGCTTCTTTGTGTCTCACCTCTGATATTCATTGTCCACAAATAATCAAGAACTTTAGCAATTCATCCGAACGCGGGCACTCGCTGTGGGCGGTCTTTAGACCCGAGGCAACTCTACAACACAGCGCACTGCGGAGACTTTGAGCCGTAGCTACATGCTGCGACATCGGGCCATAGGCTGGCATAAGAGTATGGGTCCAGTTAATCTTTAAAGGTAAAAAAAAGGTTTCTAAATTATAGCAACTATCAACGTCGGCTATTTATATAGCGCCACTAATTCCACAGCGTTGTACAGAGAACTCGCTCAGATCAGTCCCTGCCCAATTGGTGCTTACAGTCTAAATTCCCTAATGTACACAGAATGAGAAAGACTAAAGTCAATTAAATAGCAGCAAAGCAACCTACTAGTATGTTTTTGGATTGGGAGATGAAACCCATGCAAATGTGGGCAACATACAACTTCTACCCAGATAAGGTCATGGGTGGGAATTGAACTCAAGATCCCAGTACTGCAAAGCAGAGCTGCTAACCACTAAGCCACTGTGACTGACTTTCTATCTAGTCACAGTCGGAAAAACCCGTGGCTGTAGTCCTGGTGGGAAGGTTGGATTGTGGGTCAGTGTGGTGAGAGGAGACAATATGTAAGAAAGGTGTTTTAGTTTCCTCAAATAAGCCCAGCGTTGGAGGGTAGGACCAGCTGTGGGATGTGGGGCAGCCTGGTGAGCCAAGGAGGAGATAGAGAGGGACCTTAAGAGTATAGCAGCACAGTGGCTCACTGGTTAGCACTTCTGCCTCACAGCACTGGGGTCATGAGTTCAATTCCCAACCATGACCCAACCATGTGTGGAGTTTGTGTGTTTTCTCTGTGTTTGTTCTCCCAGCTCAAACAAAATCACAAACTTATTTCTGCAAGTCTGGGAGGAAGAGGAATAAGACTTTTAGTAGGGTGTTCATCTTGATAATATTAATCCTCCCCTGAAGCCTTAGGAACGTCATGTCCTATATTAAGAGCGGATCTTGAAGATTAGTGGAATATAATTCCCCGTAAACAAATTTGAGCCTGTCCTGTTTTTTTTTCATCTTGAATCTTCTTCAATCCACTGAATTGACCCAGATTTCTGACAAACTGAAGTAAAATCATTACTGTCACCCACTGATTTCAAATCAGTGCCACTGAACCCGGGTGATTTTACTAGATTTCTCCTGATTTCAGTGAATTAAGGAAATTTACAGAAAAAAACAGGACTGGCTTTAAAAAGTCCTCTTTTGATGGAATTATACAAATGTACCTCTGCACACCTTCCTTTCCTTATGTCTGAAATCCACTGTTCACAAATAATTGGGCTTTTGCATTCAATCAAATAAGACTGGAAGTATGAACCAAAAACCCGTCCTGGTTTTTTCTTCAAAATTCTTCAATTCACTGAAATCAGGGAAAATCAACTGAAATCACCGAGATTCAGTGAGATTGATTTCAAATCACTGCAATCACCCCTTGATTTCAAATCAGTCCCACTGGATCTGGGTGATTTCACTGGATTTCAGTAAATTGTTGAAAATAGCCAGAAAAAAACAGGACTGGGGTTTTCTGTGTTGCTTTTCCAAGCCAGGCTTCTTTCTGGTGGGAATCGAGAGCAATAAAATACCCACTGCTTCTTTGTGTCTCCTCTCTGATATTCATTCTCCACAAATAATCAAGAATTTTAGCAATTCATCCAAATGTGGGCACTCGCTGTGAGCGGTCTTTAGACCCGAGGCAACGCTACAACACAGCGCACTGCGGAGACTTTGAGCCGTAGCTACACGCTGCGACATCGGGCCATTGGCCGGCGTAAGAGAAAAAGATGTGCCCAGTTAATTGTTAATGGGGGAAAAAAAGTTTCTAAAGTACAGTAACTGTCATCGGCTATTTATAAAGCAAACACAGGAAGAGTGTACAAACTCCACACAGATAGGGCCATGGTTGGGAATTGAACTCACAACCCCAGTGTTGTAAGGCAGGTGTGCTAACCACTAGGCCACCATGCTGTCCTTTATGCAAATGCCATGTATGTATCATTTATTGATCTAAAATAAATTCCAGTGAATCCGGAGGATTTTATGTATTTTCCACTTAGTAAAATTCTCATGTGCCTGGAAATTAAAGGTAGATCTTGGCCTCTTAGAGAAACAACTAGTAGAAGCTAGATACTAATTCCTAACAGCTTTTAGGACAAACATCTGTTGTGGGAGGGGCAGCTGGGTGTCTTATAGGCGCTGTTGAGAGCTCATTGGCTGAATCATTGGCCCAACCCCCTGACTGGGTGGAGCCATGCAACCCCTTTGCCTTTTTTGGACATAGCAGGGAAGTTATCGATGGAGCGATAATTTCTAAAGTTTCGGATTTCAATAAGTAAAAGTTGCATGTGGGTTTTTGCCATTGTCAGATGTCGAGGTAGAAGGAAAAGCAGTTCAAAGGATATACCTGACAAATGACAAGAAACTCAGAACAAACTATAGGTAGCACAGTGGCTTAGTGGTTAGCACTTCTGCCTTGCAGCACTGGGGTCATGTGTTTGATTCCCAACCATGGCCTTATCTGTGTGGAGTTTGTATGTTCTTTCTGTGTTTGTTCTTTGAGCCCAAACAAAATCACAAACTTATTTCTGCAAATCTGGGAGGGATAGGAAGAGGTATAAAGCTTTTAGGGTAGAGTGTTCATCTTGACAATGTTAATCCACCCCTGAAGCCTTAGGAACGCCATGTCCTATATTAAGAGCGGAACTTGGGGATTAGTGGAATATAATTCTCCGTAAACAAGTTTGAGCCTGTCCTGTTTTTTTTTTCTTGAATCTTCTTCAATCCACTAAATTGACTTTGAGCCATAGCTACACGCTGCGACATCAGGCCATTGGCCGGCGTAAGAGAAAAAGATGTGCCCAGTTAATTGTTAATGGGGGGAAAAAAGTTTCTAAAGCACACTATCTGTCGTCAGCTATTTATATAGCATACACAGGGAGGGTGTACAAACTCCACACAGATAAGGCCAAGGTCGGGAATTGAACTCACAAACCCAGTGTTGTAAGGCAGGAGTGCTAACCACTAGGCCACCGTTCTGTGCAAGAGTCATGTATGTATCATTTATTGATCTAAAATAAATTCCAGTGAATCCAGACGATTTTATGTATTTTCCACTTAGTAAAATTCTCATGTGCCTGGAAATTAAAGGTAGATCTTGGCCTCTTAGAGAAACAACTAGTAAAAGCTAGATACTAATTCCTAACAGCTTTTAGGATAAGATAATATGAGGGCATTGGGATGTCTCTATTTCATACGGCACTTTTTTGGGTTTGAAACTTTTTTTTATTATTATTACGATGGCCAAAGTACAGCTAGAAATGTCCTTCTCAGCTAAAGTACTACTGTCAAGTGCAAATGGTAAGTATAGTTACGTGATGGTACAAATTTTGTTTTGTTTTCCAGGATGGAAATAGCACTGCTTCCTTCTCCAAAGCAAGGAACACCTCTAAATATGTGCCCTCTCCCACCCCATTATCTTATTTTAATAAAAATCACAAAATAAAATGCTGTTTTTGCCCACATGCGCATCCATACACTTAGGGGTAAATATATCAAACTGCGAGTTTGCCAGCGTGTTTAAATTGCTGCAAATCGCGAGTGTTTACCCGCAATTTTTTTTTTTAAAAAATGGAAATGTATCAAGCTGCGATTTTGACACTCATGTTCAAAATCGCTGGTCATCTCTGGCGATTTTGAGCGATGTAAACACTCATGAGTTTAGCAAACTCTCCCGTGTTTGGCAAACTCGCCTGTGTTGTAACAGTGAGTTGTCAACACATCACTGTTACACTGGCCCTGGTTAAAAGTTAAAGAATAGATAAAAGTTTTAAAAAAAAAAAAAGCATGAGGTCCCCCCGCTATTCATGCTTAACCCTAGTGCTGCCTGACTAGTGCTGGTCCCATGAAAATCGGGGAAAAATTTTGCGTGGGGTCCCCCCGATTTTCACTTTACCAGCACTAGGCAAACCAGCCAGGGTTGGCGGCACTATAGCAGGGGGACGCGTGGCAGGGGTCCCCCTGCCATAATGACTAACCAACCCTAGACTGTTCAGCGCTGGGCTGGATTCCCTAGGGAGTGGGGTCCGCCGAAAAAAAACAAGCTGTATTTACTGTATTACAGCTTACGCAAGTAGCGCAGCGCATGCGCAATGAGCTACGTTACTTGCGTAAGCTCTAGGTACAGTATTAGGTGATTCCCCCACTAGCATGGGAAAATCCCATAATACTGTACTTTCAACTTACGCAAACAACGTAAGATCATTGCGAAATGGACCTCCTACTAGGTAGGAGGTGTTTGCGGCAGCTCATGCCTTTTTATATTTTTCTTCAAGCAAGCACACAGATTCGGGATGTACAAATATGGGCCCTTTCTGGGCAAAGTGTTCCTGCTTTTCAAGAATCGTTTATGGAGGTATAAAATGGATGGGACTGGGGCAAGCCGTCAAGATGGAAGTATAAATATTAAGGGACTGGGGCAAGCCAGGACGTTGGTGGACCCCACTCCCTAGGGAATCCAGCCCAGCGCTGAACAGTCTAGGGTTGGTTAGTCATTATGGCAGGGGGACCCCTGCCGCGCGTCCCCCTGCTATAGTGCCGCCAACCCTGGCTGGTTTGCCTAGTGCTGGTAAAGTGAAAATCGGGGGGACCCCACGCAAAATTTTTCCCCGATTTTCACGGGACCAGCACTAGTCAGGCAGCACTAGGGTTAAGCATGAATAGTGGGGGGACCTTACGCTTTTTTTTTTTTCAACTTTTATCTGTTCTTTGACTTTTTAACACTGCCAGGGCCAGTGTAACAGTGATGTGTTTGTACAACACGCTGCTATCAAGCAGCGTGTTGTATCTGGCGTGTTTAGAAGCAAACTCTCCTGAGTTTGCTAACTCGCAGCTTCATACATTGGAGACTTGTATAGCTGCAGTGGCAAACAGTGGTGAGTTTGATCTCTGGCGATTTTGCAAGTAGCGATTTTGACAGAAGCAGAACTCTGGCGATTTTGTATGAAAACTCAGCTTCATACATCGGCGAGTTTCTACTCTCCTGAGAAAATCGCTGGAGTTGCAAAATCGCACTTTGATACATTTACCCCCTAGTCTGCATTTACCGAGGAATGTGGTTAACCCGTAACACAAAAGTATAGTCTGTTTATTCTGTAAAATATGACCATAATAATCCACAGTAAACTTATAGACATATAATTTCATTTACAGGTTATACAATATTTGAAGACAATTTGACCATTATTGGAACATTTCAATTGGTATTTATAAATACTTCATTTTACTCAAGCCAAGAAGGCAATATTGCATTTCCCATTCATATACGTGCACATAGAAGAAACATAAAGTTCAACAAGAAAAATAAACTATTTGATTTTGAGCCACCACTAGTGAAATTAAAGGAATTCCTTTCATTGGCAGCTGCTTTGTCCTACATAGCTTATGGAGGGTGTCACAGTACAGAGCTGCAGTTGTATAGTGCAAATATTGGGAAGGGGGTGTATGGGAGCATCAATGTGTTATTCTACGGCAGGGTCTAGTTTTATGTAATACCTCTAGGGATGCAAAATCCATTATATATGTAAAAAGGAAGAGTTAACTGGGTTGACTAGAATGTAGGAGACATTGTGGACTCTCCTTGTTCCTGCCAACTCTGTCTTTTCTCAGTCAGGCAGCCTGTAGTCCACCCACAACACTCTGCCAGGGGTGCCATGCAGGAATGAGCCAAGCAGTGCCAGGAGTTGGGAAGACAAGGACCCGCCCAAGTGTGAGAACCCCGGGTAAGTCATGTTTTGAGACCAAGTTTTGAATTTTCAGTTGGGTGAAAATTATTGATAAAATATTGACACAATCCACTACCTACTAATATATTTCTAGACAAGCATAAACCCCACTCTGGCATCCTTTTATGATCATTGGTTACGTGGTTAATTGTAAATTTTATAGATTATTGTTCAAGTCATCCTCGTGTTTCCACCATTCAGCGTCTGTATTGTGGCCACGAATGCATTGGTGTCAGTGGTGGGAATTGGAAAATCTGGAAAAAAAACCATAACGTAATAATATAAATTAGTTTATACAGAATAGACAGTGCATAGCATCTATCACAGGGCATAGGGAAATCACAAAGATGGTCATTTTAAATGTCATGTTAAGGTCACTAATCTCATCTCCTGTAATATTTACACCAATTACACAGGTCTTTTAAATTTTTAAAGGAAAATAAAATGCAGGGAGCCCAGTGACCCATCCCATGGTAGACCACTATGGCACTGGCCCCTGGGGGGTGGGCTCTTCTACAACCCAGCAAAGACCGCCCCCGAAGAGCAACTGCTTAAAAAGGACACATGAAGTAAACAAATACCAATATAGAGAGAGTATTAATAAGAGTACATTCATCAAAAGAGGCTGATGTACATATTAATTTTTATTATAAAGAATAACCGTATTATTTTTGTGTTGCTTTAGAAATAAGCTGTTAATTGGCTAGTTTGAAATTGAGCTGGGGCTTAGCACTGTATCTTGTATGCAACCATATTTTTCATATATCTACAAGACATGGAGGGTCACAGAGAGGACAGACAGACCCGGGAGTGACTCAGAATGGACAGATAGAGAGATGGAAGTCACAAATAAATGGGGGTTCACAGAATTGGCATTTGCAGAATGTACAAACAGGTAGAAATGGGGATCAATGAATGGAGGGTTCACTACAAACATGGACAGCAGACAAACAAGGGGGGAAAGCAGAAATGTGGGATCAATGAGTAGACAAACAAACATAGACGTTCATAAAGTGGATGGACAGATATGAGGATTAAAGAAAGGACAAACAGACATACCAACAAATACAAAAAAACATACATGGGGTACACAACGCATAGAGACAGGCATTCATGAGGTCACACAACAAATATAGGTGTGAAAATACATGAATACAGACAGAAATGAGAGTCACATTGTATATGACAGTTACAGAGCAGACATATATAGCAATCACAGTATATAGAAACATACATGAGGTTCACAGCACATACAATCGGTCACGGGGTGGAAACACTCACTATTCTTAAGGTTTAATGACTCATCCAATCCTCCACAAGTTTAACAAAAGTTAAACTTGTGGGTTTAACGGACTTCTAAATAAAATGACCTTCGTGTGTATGTGGGAAAAAATAGATTGTTGGGGGTATATTTACTAAACTGCGGGTTTGAAAAAGTGGAGACGTTGCCTATAGCAACCAATCAGATTCTAGCTGTCATTTTATAGAGCGCACAAAATAAATGATAACTAGAATCTGATTGGTTGCTATAGGCAACATCTCCACTTTTTCAAACCCGAAGTTTAGTAAATCTAGCCCTTAGTGTTAATGTGGAAGGGACTGAAGTGAAGATTGTTATCTCTGATTGAACAGCTCAGCATAATACATATAAAATACAATAATAATACTGTAATACAGTAATATAAACCATATTGTATTTTTTTTTTATTGTAAATGGACTTAACTAGAGTCCCACATAAAGCAATATAGTTCATACCATTTTTAAAAAGTAATAATACTGACCCGTCAAAGGTTTCCAGACTGTCCATAACAAGAAGGCTGTCTTCATCATGATTGGCTGACACTGAAAAGAAAATATACATAATCACACTATTGGTAATATTGGGTTATTTTAGTTGGATTCAGATTATTCAAGTTGCCCAGCATTGCACCATATGTAGTGGTCCAAACAATCATTCTGAGAAATAAAGATGTAATCAGAAATGATTGCTCATAAAGGAAAATCAGGTCAGCTGATTACCTAACGTATGTAACAAAGAGTGAATTCCGCTGTTCTGGTCTAAAGACACCCACTGGTGCACGGATTAGCTAATCAATTGATCTCATCATCATCAGCTATTTATATAGCGCCTCTAATTCCGCAGCGCTGTACAGAGAACTCATTCACATCAGTCCCTGCCCCATTGGAGCTTCCAATCTAAAATCCCTAACATACACACGCAGAGAGACTAGGGTCAATTGGATAGCAGCCAATTGAATTACTACTATGTTTTTGGAGTGTGGGAGGAAACCAGAGCAACCCATGAAAACATGGGGAGAACATACAAACTCCACACAGATAAGGCCATGGTCAGGAATCAAACTCATGACTCCAGTGCTGTGAGGCAGAAGTGCTAACCACTAAGCCATCACGCTGCCCAAATAGTGCAATGTGTGTCATCAAGTGTCTTTTCACAATTTGACTGAAAGATTTAACTGCATACTTTTTTCGGACAGAAGGAGAGATCTGGAAATGTAAAATCTCTTAATTCTGACACTGCTAAAACATCAGGTCACATATAAAATGAATGACTTTATGCCATTAAAGTTATCTAATATTTGCTCCACTGTAACACTGAATAAAAAAATTACTAAATGTAGCTACTCCAGCACATTGGGGGTAACCATGACCTTGCTGGGAGTATTGCAATTGTTTTAGCTTCCAGCCAGGGCCGGACTGGGACTAAAAATCAGCCCTGGCATTTAAAGCACACAGGCCCACCTCTGTTGAAAAAAATGTGTGCGACAGTGCAGTGGCGGTGCCGCCAAGGGCGTAGCTACATTATGTTGGGGGCGTGGTCAAAATGGTGCGTTGATACATACATTATAATAAAACATTACATTTATCAGACCCTCCCCATCCACATTACGCCACCCCCCCAGATACATTATGACACCCCCACCCCACTGTACTTATCTATGCTTCTGATGCTGCTGACATTCCTGTAGAGTGAGCAGGGAAGCTCTTAGTTTCACGAGATTAATAAATCTCATGAGACTTAGAGCTCCTCGGCTTGCTCTGCAGGCTGTGTCCTCGGCGGAACTGGGAGCACAAATTCCTCCTGCTGACCAGAACTGGATTAAGGCTCGGGGGCCCGGCACTTAAGTCATAGGGGCTCCTATAATGTAATTTGGCTATTAGACAAATTTTTGACAAACACACAGGCAATACTGTGTGCACTACTGTTAGGTGCACGCAGTTCTGCCTTAACAAGCAGTACAGTGTGAAGTAGGACATATCTCCCAACTGTTCTTGTAGTCAGGCCAAATCCTGACTAAGCGGGACAGTCACCCACCAAATTCAGAACAGTTGGCAGACTGTCCTGGTCTCTCCTACCTGTCTTGTCATGGTCACCACTTGTGGCTGCTGGTGTCTTTAGATCAGTTGCTGCTTGTCTGGATCCTGGAATGTTGGATGCCCTATTAGGAGAAAAAGTACATGAGTAAATGAAATTTAGCCCTGGTGTTAAATCAATATAGCATCCACGTTTTAAAATTAGGCCTCACTGCAGCCACTCATTAAAATACTAGTATTCACATTTGATAAATAAATCTATTTCCCTCCAACTAGCCCTGACATTAAATAGCATTCCCATTTAATAAATAAAAATATTTTCCTCTCTCCAAACAACCCCAGTAAGAAATTAAATAGCATTTAAGTTTAATAAATATATCCATTTCCTACAACCACCCCAGGCATTAAATAACTCATAATCACATTTAATAAATAGACCTAATTTTCCACACACACAGCCCCACATTCAATTAATAGCTCCCAAACCACCCCAGCATTAAATTAAAAATCCAATCACCCCATCTTAAATTGATAGGCCCCACTATTAAATTGCCCCTCCATCCCCCCACAAATTGAATAGCACCCAATAATTAGCCCCTACCTGCAATTCACCATTAGATTAACCAGCCTACCTCCCACATTATATTAAGACCCCCCCATCCACACATTATAGTCATACACCGATCCCCCCCCCACACACACACACATTATAGTCGTACGCCGGCCCCCCCCCACACACACACACACACACACACACACACACACACACACACACATTATGGTCATACACTGACCCCCCCCACACACACATTATGGTCATACACTGACCCCCCCACACACACATTATGGTCATACACCGGCCCCCACACACACACACATTATGGTCATACGCCGGCCCCCACACACATACAATAGTCATACCCTGTCACACACAAAACATACTATATTTTCACTGTCACACACGTACACACTATAATCATACCCTGTCACACACACATACTTTACATACCCTGGCACCCACATACTTTACATACCCTGGCACCCACATACTTTACATACCCTGGCACCCACATACTTTACATACCCTGGCACCCACATACTTTACATAATCTGGCACCCACATACTTCACATAATCTGGCACCCACATACTTTACATAATCTGGCACCCACATACTTTACATAATCTGGCACCCACATACTTTACATACCCTGGCACCCACATACTTTACATACCCTGGCACCCACATACTTTACATACCCTGGCACCCACATACTTTACATAATCTGGCACCCACATACTTTACATACCCTGGCACCCACATACTTTACATACCCTGGCACCCACATACTTTACATACCCTGGCACCCACATACTTTACATAATCTGACACCCACATACTTTACATACCCTGGCACCCACATACTTTACATACCCTGGCACCCACATACTTTACATAATCTGGCACCCACATACTTTACATACCCTGGCACCCACATACTTTACATACCCTGGCACCCACATACTTTACATACTCTGGCACCCACATACTTTACATACCCTGGCACCCACATACTTTACATAATCTGGCACATAAACTACCCCCCTCTCCCTCCTTACCTTGTGCGCTCCGCGGCGCGCTGTGCAGTCTCTCCTATCACATGGGATGGCACCTATCACGTGGTGCGCGTCCCATGTGACATAGCCAGATCCATTCATAGAAGAGGAGGGGAGAAGAGGACGCGCGGCCACCAGGAAGTAAGTATACAGCCGGCCCCATTTCTCAGCGCACAGACTGTCATGCAGGAATTCTGGCATGACAGTCTGTGCGCTTAGCGATGGGGCCGGCCAGCTAGCAACCGGCCCATCTGGCCATCGGCCCTTCTGGCATTTGCCAGAAGTGCCAGATGGCCAGTCCGGCCCTGCTTCCAGCCCTAAATCTCCATATGCTTTCTTAAAACCAGTTAGGTCATTTTAAGGGAAGAGTGGTTAACTTGCCCCTGGGTCTTGTCTTTTTTTTTTTTTATTTTATAAAAGTTGGTGTAGCTTTTGCCAGTTATACAATTAGTCACTTTGTCAGTGTACTGTAATCACTGAGGACATTGTTACTATGACAGAAGCAATTTAAACAACAATACTTTATAATTAAAGCAAGACTAATATTATATATGTTACACATTAAGTTTATATATGAAACAAATTATTTCATATATTTATCATTCTTTACATAACAAGTGTAAATATAATAATAATAATAATAATAATGAAAACTGAATGTATCTACACAACATATATATTGTGCATATATTAAACATTGTATGTATGAAGTGATGTTTTGTCACTGTATGTATGTATGTATGTATGAATGAATCCTTGTACTGTTACGATTTTGAAAATCAGATATTAGAGAGATAGGAAGTGAATGTTTGCAGATTCTCAGATGATGATTAGATTAGATAAGATATCTCGGAATGCTGTCAGTCTGAGTACTTTATTTTTTTTGTTTTACTAGAACATTTAATATTTATATTTTTTGTTACTTCAATATATATTCACATCTTTTACATGTTGATAAAGTACTACTGCCATCTTCTGTCCTATTAGTATTGGGTTACAAATTTCTCTTATTGAACTTGAGAAAGTGCAGGGTGGGAAGTTTAAATGGAATCTCTCTGGTGGTCAAAGAGACATCATGTCCCAGTCTTCTAGAACTGAAGAAAAGTCTTGGAATTAAAGCACTTTATCATCTTGGTCATAACATTGGATGGAATTTCTGTGCTGATGATATCATTGTCTGTATGCTAACCTTATGTATCATAGCTAAGGCGATCATTTATCATATCTTTGGTGTCTATTATTATTATTATTATAATAATAATAATAGTATATGTGCTAGTATTTCATGGTGGTATCTCTACATCCTTATACAATTTGATGCTGTGAATAGCATTACTTTAATAAAGCTTGCTCGGAGAGGGGATCTTAAATAATTGCATGTGTTGTGTATCTATATAAGGGTGACTTGTAGCATTGTTTTTGGACTGTGTTGCAATCATTATTGTAGTTTCAAAGTAACTCTTACTTTACCTGTGGCAGATACAGAAGTGATATTTTGTAGCTCAGTGGTTTCTACTGAGATATTGAGTCTATCTTTCACTGCGTTTTGTGGCAATCACATTTTGTGAAACTAATTTAATTGTAGGACACAGGGCTTTTTTGCTAAAAATACATTGAGCCTTGACATTTTGCAAGCCAAATCTCACAGAATACAGCGTCTATTTATATGTGTCTATTCTACAGTAGGCAGCAAAAGATCAATTAGCTAAAATAGCGTTTTATATCAACAAATTATTGTCAAAAAGTGCATAAACATATGTATTATGTATTGTAAATAAGTGAAGGAAATGGTTCACATGCTGACTAGATATCCTATCCTTCACTGATGAGTCTTAAAAAGGTCAAAACCAGCTGACTTCAGCTGGCCAAGACAATTCCATTACCCAGATGTCAGTTCTCTTGAAGGAAAGTTGGTTTAGTTGGACATTTTCCAACCCAAATCTCACAGAATACAGCGTCTATTTATATGTGTCTATGGGCTTACACAGATGTCGCTTTGTGAGTTTGCCAAAGCCATGCCAATATTCAATAATTTGCAAACCTGTATTATGTTTTATGACTGATTTCTTTAAGCTCTGCCTGCTCCCTTCCCCTTTAATACAGCTAGTTTTAGGATGAAGTAGATAAACTAGGTTACGTAATTGTTGGACTTTTCTTGTACGTTGGCAATCTGATAATGTCAGGGGCAAACACAGGATTTGTAGAGGGGGGTTTCCACACCACGCCACCAGTGGGTGTGACCAGCTTGCATGGGGGCGTGGCTATAATATTAGACAGTGCCTGGCTGCTCTCCGACTCTTCTTATCCCTATAATCCATATAATATACATGGGCAATGCTGTGTGCACTACTGTACAGCAGAGCCATGTGAAGCGGGGGCAGGGTCAGCCACCTCAATTATAGAGTGCCCCAGGCTTGGAGGGGGGGTTTCCAGGTGTTAGTACCCCCCCCCCCCTCGGTTTGCCTATGAACGTGTATCTTTCTTTTCAAAACTTAGCCAAATAAAACATTTTAGTGCACTCTGTTGAAAGTGAAGCAGATATACAAATGACTGTGAAATGATAGAAAGTCTTTTTCATTTACCTCTGATTTGCTGTGAATGGGTGTAAATAAAGCTTGGAACTAACTTGTTCCGGAACTTGTAGACAATAGCAGAGATGAGAATAATGGCCAGTAATGCTATCACAACAAGTGTTGGTACCAGGTATGGGTGACTTTTGTCTATAAAAAAAAAAAAGCAGAAATAGTTGTCATTGATTAATTCCACAGGAATAAAAACTCTTTATAATAACAATAAACTTTATTTTAATATTTTTGTAAAAACACTGCAATTGGCATTAAATAAAGGGAACATTCAACAAAGCCTCTTGATGTCAAACAGCTTCGATCCAGCATTGAAATACTTATATTGCATTCTACAGAGTTAGCCTGCAGAGGGCTATAATTAACTTAATGTTAAAACGGTGGAAACAAGGAGACAGTTATACCTGCTAGTTGCAGAAGCTTTTGCCTTTCTGCTTCACCGGAGGTTTCTATCCTGCCTCCGCTCACCTTAGCACACCTGTGTTATGGTCTAACTGACCACAATAGTTCAGTGTAGCATCGTTACATCTTACACATTAACTGATTTTGTGGGAGAATGGTATAGTCTCATGACTGTTACAGAGTTCTCAATTACATCCTACTCATTATAAAATAGTTATAATAGCAATATCATTCAAATTTTAAATCTGTATTCATTACACGTACAAATACTACTGTGTTGTAATTAATATGTAACCTCAGGGGACAGAAGACGAATAAATGGATTTGATCTAAACCAATAAAAGTTTATTGTATTATCAAACGTATAGTAAAGAGAGGTTACTCGCTTGCACTACTAGGTACCCTATATAATAGAATGAAAAATAGACCATGATCATCATCACCATTTATTTATATAGCGCCACTAATGCCACAGCGCTGTACAGAGGACTCACTCACATCAGTCCCTGCCCCATTGGAGCTTACAGTCTAAATTACCTAATACACACACACACACAGACACACAGACTAGGGTCAATTTGATAGCAGCCAATTAACCTACCAGTATGTTTTTTGGAGTGTGGTAGGAAACCGGAACACCCGGAGGAAACCCACACAAACACAGGGAGAACATACAAACTCCTCACAGATAAGGCCGTGGTCGGGAATTGAACTCATGACCCCAGTGCTGTGAGGCAGAAGTGCTAACCACTGAGCCACCGTGCTGCCCATAATGAACAGAGTTCTGACAGTACTGAGTTTTAAAAGTCCAACTTTGAGTTGAAATTTATAGATTACTTGTAGATTGTGCATTTTATGATAAAAATCTATAATTCATTAGAACATAAAGAACATGTAAATTACTACAAAACTAGAAAGAGTAGTATGTCATCGAAATATTGACTCACATCTGGCCACACATACATGAAAGTGTATAATTTTCCCACCAAAAGCGGACTGACCTGAGATACCAACGGTGAGAATTTCACTTTGCAGAATCATGTTTCTTCTCAATGAGACATTTTTGATTGCCTTACATTGGTATGTTCCTCCATGGTAAGCATGTGTGGACTTTATATATAACACCTTCCCGCTGTCCCTGACATCATACATCCCATTGTCTTTGTCCACTTTCTCCTCATTGTGCAGCCACAGGAAAGTTGAAGCAATTCCTCGTGCCACTGAACAAGTAAAGGTAAGAGTGTCTCCAGGCTCCAGGTCGAGAGTCTTCCTTTCCGTACTGATTCTGACACCATCTATAGGCTCTGTAAGATAGCATTTGTCGTTCTTCATTAAAATGTATTTTCTGCTTATTGAACAAACATTAACTCTTGTGTGTTTATTTTTTCCAGAACCAAAAGAATTTGAATAGATGGTCCTACTTGTCACCCTGCTTGCCCCGTCTTAGCAGACCCTGGCATTCTGATAATTCTGGTGTTTACCAGAATGGTTGGGATTCCTGAAGATATGAGTGGGCTCGTCTTGGTTCCCAAACTTTTTTTAAAAGGTTGCTCAGCCTCAATCTGTTACACAAAGCTTATTTTAACAAAAAATGAAGAGCTTGAACCAATTTAATGTCTATACTCAGACTCAACTAATGTACTAACAGCTTGCAACCAGTAATACCAATGGACTCTCGAGAAGGCCAGTCAATGATGATGCCATTTGAGACATTATTTGGTAGGCAACAATTTTTAATAATATTGAAATGCAAGAATGTGGGCTGATTTACTTCAAATACCAAAGCTGCTTTTTTCTTCCAATCCGGCCCAAAATTATTATTATTATTATCATTTATTTGTTAGGCGCCACAAGGTTTCCGCACCACCGTACACAGTACAAACAGTAGACCATACAGGGTGAAACAGTACAGAACAATAAACACAAAGTACCAGTACTTCAGAAACTCCGGGCAGACATATGGAGTAAAGACGGAGCAGAAGAACAGGTATGGAGACAGGAGGGGAGGGGGGCCCTGCTCATACGAGCTTACATCCTAAGGGAGGGTGAACAAATTCAGGCACAAAAGGGAGCCAGTGAAGCAAAGGGGGGAGAGAAAAGAGGGGCCAGGGAGAGAGGGGAGAACGAGCAGAGTAGATGAGGTGTTAAGTGGATGGTTGGTAAGCTTTGAGGAACAGGTGAGTTTTAAGTGCCTGTTTGAAAGAGCACAGATTGGGAGAGAGATGGATGGAGCGAGGAAGGTCATTCCAGTGCAGGGGGGGCAGCTCAGGAGAAGTCTTGGATTCTGTAGTGGGAATAGGTGATCAGAGTGGAGGAATGTAGGGAATTCATTACAATTTTTCCTAAATTTTGTTTGTGCATTTGTGTACAGTGTCAGGTACATTACAATGGTTTATCCTCATTTAGTATAGAACCCCACTACCCACCAAGATCTTTGTCTTCAGAAGAATAAGATTATTCTTTCCGAATAAGCACTATCTTCACGCCACGGTCATAAAAAAGACAGGTCTTTCAAAGTGGGCTCACATTTTCTACATTCACAAATTAACTTTTGAGTCATTATGTTGATAAATGAACTCAATTTAATTAAAATAATAACGCAGATTGTCCAATCTCTATTCATTATTCCACCTTTAGGCTTATCTATCAACATCATAGAAAGATTAATTTATTAAAACAGCATAAATCAAATTATGTACAAATCACAAACGTTACATATCTTATGGAATACGATTCTACACATTTATAGTGCAATGGAAAATGGGAAAAAAACAGAATTGACAGGAAAAAATAAAGGATGAGAAAAGCAGAACAATAGATAAGTTTAGAGAGAAGAACGTTTTCGGGAATGTTTAGCATATATCAACGGTATGTTATCAGCTTCAGTTCAAATAAGTACACGTTAACTAATTAAAGCAAATGCATTCTCGTTTGGGGTGGGAGTAGCTACAGTCCCTTTGCTGTAAATATTTGCATGCCAACATTATGAAAGCTTTTTAGTCTTACCTATGACACTGATCTTCAAGCTAGCGCTCTTTTCGGTTGAGAATTGGTTGCTAACTTGGCATTCATAGTCTCCAGAATGATGCTGTTGAAGAGAGTCTATAAACAGTACTCTACCATTATGCATGATCTGGTACAAAACACAATTCACGTCCACCACCTTAGAATTATGGAGCCATGTAAACGTTGGAGAGGTGCCATACTGTATAGAGCAAGTGAAAGTCAAATTGTTCCCGGCCAAAATCTCATGGTCCTCCTTGTCTGCAGTCATTCTTATACTAGACATCCGCTCTGTTAGGGAAGAAAATTATTTTACTGGGTCAAAAACATCAGTGTAAGAGTTGATTAGACTTCTAGGGTCTTGCTTAAGAAAGATCAAAATCATAAATTCATTAGTTATTATGCCTAAATCTACATATCTAATTTCGCCATTTAAAAAGCATGAAAAGTCTTTTCAGTGTAACAGATGGAGATTGTAAATTATTATTATTATTATTAGTTTTTATTTATAGGGCGCCACTAGGTATCCATAGTGTCCTACAGGGACAGACAGAATCACAGTACAGGGTGAGACAGCACAGTACAGTTAACAAAAAGCACAGTAACTCGGAAGCTCAAAGTACAGCTAGATGACAGGTGCAAGACCCCAACGGGGTATAGAGAGGGGTAGTAGGGCAGAAGGACCTCACAGAAGTGGCAACAAGCTGGAGAGCAGAGTTAAAGTGGTGGAGAACAGGAGGAGAAGAGGCCCTGCTCGAAGGAGCGTACAATCTAAGGGGAGGGTAGGATGGACAGAGACGCAAGGGTAGGAGGAGGAAAGGGGGAGAACGGAGGTTGAGATGGGGAAGGGGAAAGAGGGGGGGAGATGAGAACAACAATGAGGAGGGAGGTGAGTGGGAGACAGGAAGGCTTTAAGGAAAAGGTGGATATTTAAGGCCCGTTTGAAGTTGGACAAGTTGGGGGATGTTCTGATGGAGCGGGGGAGCTTGTTCCAGTGAAGGGGGCAGCGCGGGAGAAGTCTTGGATGCGAGCATGGGAGGAGGTAACCAGGGAGGAAGAGAGGCGGCGGTCATTGGCCGAACACAGAGGGCAGAATGGAGCGTGAATGGAGATGAGGTTGAAGATGTAGGGAGCAGTGGAGTTGGAGAGGGCCATGAATGTAAGTGTGAGGAGCTTGAACACGATTCAGTAGGGAATGGGGAGCCAGTGAAGTGTTTGGTAGAGGGGGGAGACAGAACAGGAGCGTCGAGAAAGGAAGATGAGCCGAGCGGCTGCATTGAGTGAAGGGGAGCGAGTTGAGAGCGGGGGATCGTAAAGATCCTTTATAGAGTTCTATGTAAATTGACTTTTCACGTTTCCAAATGGTCTAAATTTGTTTTTCAGTTAGAAAGAAAACCAGAAAACAATGGGAATGAGGAGGTAAAATGGGCAGTTTAAAAAAAAATGGGCAAATAAAAAAATAAAAGAATATTATTACATTTACAAATAAAACAAATACAATTATATAAAAAAAAAATTGCAAAACTAGAGGATGAATAATATTCTGTCTGCTTACGTTGTACCAGTACGTATGATCCGTTACTCGTCTTAATGATATTGGTGGGAGAAGCCGAAACCTGACAGGTGTAATCTCCAGAATCATCCGGCTGAGCTGCGAAAACCCTGTACTTACTAACCGTCTTTAGACTCTTTCGCAATTTTCCATTTTGGTAGAAAGAATATGCAAGTGATATAGTCTGTCTGTTCGGAATGAGTGTCGCGTCACATGTTACAATAAAGGCATCTCCTGCTGCAATGGCATAGGGGTTCACTGATAACTGGGGCGTAGTAAACAGTTCTAGAATAGGGGGAAAAGAAGACATTATCATTTTTGCAGTGGTACTGTTTTGCATTAGTGAGTAAGTTTGCTTCCTTACAGTTCCTAACACGTGTTAGAGCCATCCTGTCCCCTGCACTGTACTTTACTGATAGTAGAGAGGAACATAAACATTATGTTTAGCCCTTCTATTTTTTTCTATTTTATTTTAGATGATTGTTTTACCTAACTTTATGTTTGACGCTTCTGTTTTTTGTGTTTTATTTTAGATTATTGTTTTACTTATTACATTATATTTCTCGCTTCTGCTTTTTGATCGACTAGCCATGCAATAGGCGTTTAATGATGCCATTGGTCTAAAATGATTGTGCTACATCTGTACGCCACAGAATGAAGAGCGCAAACAAGAACTGTCAAAAGAGCTATTAAAAGCTACGGTACCCAGGTCCTGAACAGCAAAGTGGTATTCAAATGTTCAAATGCCAAAAAGTTTAACCATCATGTCTTTCCAATGACGTCGTAAGTCATCTTTGGATAAACTTCGCAAGCCTAATGGTCTGGTATAAACTAAACTTTGCAGCAATGTTTGTACAAAATAAATATATTAAAAACTATACAAAAAAACAGAATCACTTAATCCCATTAGCTAGTGCAATATAAAAGCTAACTGGGTAATGTTTGACAAGACGCTGCTCACTTAAATTAAATTGCAAAGCCTTTACAGAGTTAAAAACAGAGCTTCAAAATGCGATAGTTCGTATCAGTGTCGGTGATTATCGGTGGAATTACTTTCCTTGTCCTGAAGACACCAGGAGAGTTCCAAATGCTTCTTCTTTAGCACCATTAGGGTCAAGTAACCAAATCTAGGGTCATGTAACCAATCTGGGTCCATGAAGGAATGTTTCACTAAAAGTTTATAATGTCTCACAAGCCTAAAAAGACCGATTGAACCTAAAATTTATAGTTATAAAAGATGATTAAAACACATAACTTTCAAAACTATGGGCAGCATGGTGGCATCGTGGTTAGCACTTCTGCCTCACAGCACTGGGGTCATGAGTTCAATTCCCGACCATGGCCTTATCTGTGTGGAGTTTGTATGTTCTCCCTGTGTTTGCGTGGGTTTCCTCTGGGTGCTCCGGTTTCCTCCCACACTCCAAAAACATACTAGTAGGTTAATTGGCTGCTATCAAAATTGACCCTAGACTCTACCTGTCTGTCTCCCTCTCTGTGAGTGTGTGTTAGGGAATTTAGACTGTAAGCCCCAATGGAGCAGGGACAGATGTGAATGAGTTCTCTGTCCAGTGCTGTGGAATCAGTGGCGCTATATAAATAAATGGTGATGATGATGATGAAAACTATTACAAAATATACCAGGAGTTGCAATGTTTGACATACAATGCAACATTTTTAGCTGGCCCATTGAAAGGTATTACTCTTAATTGTCAGACATTTTTAACTCCAACATATATTTCTTGCAGTTAATTGATTCTTAGAAAATATCAAAAAGATGCTCAAGTCTTATACATACACCTATTCCATCCAACTAGCTGAAAGGGGGTGGGGCTTGCCACCAGAATCCCCCACTGTTTGTCAGACACACACTCTTTTGCCCCCTATGGTTGGTGTGTTCACCTTGCAACAGTGCCTGGAAAATTATTGCAAGCACCTGCAATAAACCTATAAATTGATTGAGCAACATCCGTTTCTATATCGTTGTTTGAGAAGCATTTTTGCCCCATACTAAAGGACCAATCATCATCAGTTATTTATATAGCGCCGCTAATTCCGCAGCGCTGTACAGAGAACTCACTCACATCAGTCCCTGCCCCATTGAAGCTTACAGTCTAAGTTCCCTAATACACACACACACACACATACACACACACACACACACACACAGACACTAGGGTCAATTAAATAGCAGCCAATTAACCTACTAGTATGTTTTTGGAGTGTGGGAGGAAACTGGAGCACCCAGAGGAAACCCACGCAAACACGGGGAGAACATACAAACTCCTCACAGATAAGGACATGGTCGGGAATCAAACTCATGACCCCAGCACTGTGAGGCAGAAGTGCTAACCACTAGGCCACTGTGCTGCCCACTTATCAAAGATCCATGTGTATCCCTTTGCTCGTAACTTAATAAATAATAAATGGCAAATTGTGGAGTTCTACTATTTGACTATTTGGGGAAGTTGAATGTTGTATACATTTATTTTGACAGCTAACTGCAGTTTATTTAAAACCTTATTGCAAAAACTAGTTCTGGGCTGTACTCCATAGTAACCAATCAGATATCCAGATATCAGGTTTCAGTAATTTTGCTACAGAATATGTAAAATATAAGGACCCCTCTAAACGTTCCCCCCATGTCACCTTGTACGTTGATATCCAGAGCTTGGCTCATCTTTGTCACGCTGTTAGCTTTATTTTTAACTTCACATGTATAATTCCCAGAATCATTCTTCTTAGCTGATATAATGTTATATTTATTGGATGTACTGAATTCCTTCACAATCTGCCCGTTGTTGTAGAAAGCAAATTGCAGTTCTGTGTTTCCACGGAGGAGATATAAGGATGGACTTAGAGCTGTGTCACAGGAAAGGGTGATGTAGTCGCCTTCTGTTACCGGTGAGGCACTCGCTTTTAGCTGCAGGTAAGTGAAGAGCTCTACAAGAAATATTAAAGCAAGATTAAACAGCGCGTGATTGATTTATGTAATTATTGATGGAGTATCAGTAATATTGTTTTACTTTTTCTACATACAATTCATACGGCCCAAGACATTTAATGCATTGATGTAAATGTAATTTCAAAGTCTTAGTGAGCTAAACAATATGATCATTTCTTCCTTCTCAACATTCTCATCCTCATCGTCATCATTATCGTTATCATTATCGTTATCATTGGCATCATCATCATCATCATTCATCATAATCAGCAGCAGTCATCATCATCGTCATCATCATCATCAGCAGGAGGCATCATCATCAATCATTGTCATCATCATCGTCATCATTATCATCATCATCATCATTGTCGTCATCATCATCAATCATTGTCATCATCATCATCATCATTGTCGTCATCAATCATCATCATCCTCATCGTCATCATTGTTATCATCATCATCATTAGCAGCAGCAATCATCATCATCATTATCATCAATCATTGTCATCATCATCATTGTCATCATCAATCATCATCATCCTCAACATCATCATTATCGTCATCATCATCATCAGCAGCAGTCATCATCATCGTCATCGTCATCATTATCGTCATCATTGTCGTCATCATCATCATCATTAGCAGTCATCATCATCATCAGCAGCAGTCATCATCATCATCATTCATCATCATCAGCAGCAGTCATCATCATCATCATCAGCAGCAGTCATCATCATCATCAGCAGCAGCAGTCATCATCATCATCATCAGCAGTCATCATCATCATCATCATCATCGTCATCATTATCGTCATCATTGTCTTCATCATCATCATCATTCATCATCATCAGCAGCAGTCATCAGCAGCAGTCATCATCATCATCAATCATTGTCATCATCATCATCGTCATTAGCAGTCATCATCATCGTCGTCATCATCATCAATCATTGTCATCATCATCATCATTGTTGTCATCAATCATCATCATCCTCATCGTCATCATTGTTATCATCATCATTAGCAGCCGCAATCATCATCATCATCGTCATCATCATCATCAATCATTATCATCAATCATTGTCATCATCATCATTGTCATCATCAATCATCATCATCCTCAACATCATCATTATCGTCATCATCATCATCATCAGCAGCAGCAGCAGTCATCATCATCGTCATCATCATCATCGTCATCATCATCATCATCAATCATTGTCATCATCATTATCATCATCATCGTCATCATCATCGTCATCATCATCATCATCAATCATTGTCATCATCATCATCATTGTCTTCATCAATCATCACCATCCTCATCGTCATCATTGTTATCATCATCATCATTAGCAGCAGCAATCATCATCATCATCGCATCGTCATCATCATCATCATCATTATCATCAATCATTGTCATCATCATCATTGTCATCATCAATCATCATCATCCTCAACATCATCATTATCGTCATCATCATCATCATCAGCAGCAGTCATC